>NW_022111373.1:72354571-72376033 GCF_000313985.2 Echinops telfairi | reverse complement strand
AATAAATTCTTCTTCGAGGAGGGGCAGATGTCCACATAGTTGGGATTGGGGCCGGCCCCTCAGACCTCTCTACTGGTTCCCTACTCCACATGCGCAGTTCTACACTGTCCTATACAATAGCTGTGAGTTGGCATTGATTGACTCGATGACAATGAATTTGTTGTGTTTACATTTTTATGGGAGCAGAAAGCCTCATCTTTTTCTAGCAGAGCAGCTATTGGTTCAAACTACTGACCTTGTGGTTCTAACTGCTGACTTTTGGGTTAGCAGTCCAATGCGTTGTCACTTCCGTCAGCGCTTCCTCCTTGCCCCTGATCCCTAAATATCTTCCCACCAGCTGGTTTCTGCCTACACTATGTCTGGAACTGCTGAACGCACAGCATTGGCCTCCAGAGGTTTTGTGAGAACAACACACAGATATTCATTCTTAAAAACAGAAAGTTCCTCACAGGCTTATTCAAATAATGTACTTAGGAGAATGTGAGAGGGAGACTCCAATCAAACTCTAAATAACATTTCAAAAGCTTGGCTGAAAATACCCAAGGCTTTCCCTAATAATTGCTGAGTGCCAGAAGTAGAATCGGGCCTAATGCTAGCATCACATCAGGGTGGCCTGTGAGCTGAGCTCCTTTCTGCATTTACCACTATTGGTGGCAGGAATGTGACATGCAAGTGAGGAGCAGAAATAAGTCAATGAGGCAGGCAGTCAGCTAGGATTCTTCACTTTGAGCCCACAATTTAACCAGTGCCTTCATACCAAGTATGTGATTAAGACTTAATAAGATTAAAAGGAGAACAAAATAAGGTTATTGGAGAAGAAAAAAAATTGTTTTTTTTTTTTTTCTTTTTCTTTCTTTTGTTGCTTTTTTTTTTTTTCTTTTTCCTTCTTTCAGGGAGGGGGTTATTTTAACTTTTTTTTTCTTTCTGTTTTCCATGATAGTAACAATTATTTCTGACAATTCAGAATTCAACTTTTCTCTGCATTCAATTTTTCTGGTTCTCTCTGCCCTTTAGGGAAAAAAAAGGAAGGAAAGAAAATGGTGATGTGAGCCGGAACATCCAAGTTCGGCAAATTAAGAATTCCTGACAATCATTTACCGAGCACCCAGCCAACTCTGTGGGCTCCGGTGGTACACGCTGGCAGCCAAGCCAGCGGCCTGCTGTGCTGGCTGTAGTGAGAACCCTGGGGAGGGAGTGCCTGGGTGAAACAGTTCTTCACTGCTGAGTAAAGTGCAATGCTGAAGAGTCATGAGGGGCCAGGACTGCCACAGAGTCCAATTCATGGGGTCCTACGTGCGAAAAAGGAATCTGACTTCCATTCACAGCTTTGTGATTTCCATCGGGGAACCCCAGAATAAATCACTTGATTTTTCCAAGACATGGCTATTTGTCTGGGACCTAGGAATACTGCCACCATCCGCATTCACGGGTTTTCTGGGCTACTGTTTGCACAGCGTTGAGGGGATGACTTGGGAGTTGGCTCTGACACATAGGACAGTAGGATGAAGGACACTGCTGGTCCTGCCCCACCTCACAATTGCTATGTTTGAGCGCAGTCAGTCCATCTCCTTGTGTCAGTCAGTCCATCTCCTTGAGGGGCGTCCTCTTTTTTTCCCCTCCCTCGACTTTAGCAAGCATGATGTTCTTCTCCAGGAAACGGTCTCTCCTGATAATCTTTCTGAAGTGTGTGAGACAAAGTCTCACCATCCTCGCTTCTAAGGAGCACTCTGATTGTACTTCTTACCAGATAGCTTTGCTTGTTCTTTTGGCAGTCCACCACACTCACAACCTTCTTTGCCAATATCGTGATTCAAAGGCATCAGCTCTTCTGAAACCTTTCTTCTTCGTTGTCCACTTCTGTTTTTAATTTTCATCATCCAGCCTTCACACGTATATGAGGAGACTGAAAGCACCATGGCTTGAGTCAGGTGCACCTTAGTCCTCAAAATGACATCTTTGCTCTTTAACACCTTCAAGAGGTCTTGTGCATCAGATTTGCCCCATGCAATGTGGCCTTTGATATCTTGACTGCTACTTCCAAGAGCATTGATCATGGATCCAAGTAAAATGAAATTCCTTACAATTTCAATCTTTCCTTTGTTTATTGTGATATTACTCATTGGTTTAGTTGGGAGAATTTTTGTTTTCTTTACATTGAGATGCAATCTTTACTTATAGGATATCATACATTGCACGTGATAATAATATATTGTGCAGTAATTTCTATATTCTGTTGGGTTGCTTTTTTTTTTTTTGAATGGGCACAAATATGGATCTCTTCCAGGTAGCTGTCTTCCAAATTTTTTGGCAAACACTAGTGAGTGCTCCCAGGACTCCAATGGAAACATTTCCATTGGTATTTCATCAATTCCTGTATCCTTGCTTTTTGTTAATGCCTTCGGTGTAGCTTGACCTTCTTCCTTTATACCATTGGTTCTTGATCAGATGCTAGTTCCTGAAATGGCTGAACTAATTCTTTTTGGTACAGTGACTCTGTATTCTTTCCATCTTCTTTTGATGGTCACAGCATCATTATGCTCACAGAAACCTTCAATATTGCAACTTGAGGCTTGAGTTGTTTCTTCATTGCTTTCAGCTCGAGGTATCCTGGGCACGCTCTTCCTACTGGCTTTGTCGCTCCAGGTCTTTGCACATGTTAGTGATACTGTGTTTCCTGGAGCTGCCCTTTGACATTTTATATTTAGTTCTACTTCACCTTTCTTCCATTTGCTTTATGTTCAGAGCAAGTTTCAGAATCTCTTCTGACATCCACTTTGGTCTTTTATTTCTTCCTCTGTCGTCCCTTTCCCCCTCCTCCCTCCCTCCCTTCCTTGGTTGTCCCTTTCATTTCCTTTTGCTTTCTTCATCAATCATATTTTTTTAATGTCATTCCACACCTTGTCATGCCTTCTATTATTATTTTTCAGTGCACCAAATTTGTGCTTTAGATGTTTTCCGAATTCAGGTGCAATATACTCAAGATTGAACTTTGGTTCTTGTGGATTTATTTTCATTTTCTTCAGGTTCGACCTAAGCTTGTCTATGACCATTTGATGCTCTGCTCCACGGTCAGCCCCTGGCCTTGTTTTGGCTGACGATATTGAGCGTCTCCATGGTCTCGTCCTACAGATGGTGTATTAGTCTAGGTACTTTGGAGAAACAAATCCACAGCAACTCACGTATAAGAGAGAGTTTTATGCAAAGAAAATGTGCATCACGAAAACATCCCAACCCAATGCTGCCCAAGCCCACAAGTCCAACATTAACCCATTAACCCAACACCAGTCCACAAAGTCCTTCACCTCACAAAACAGAGGCAATAATGCCGACTGCAGGAGGAAAGCTGAGTCAGTGAACGTGTAAGCATCTCAGCACTGGCAGGGGTCTCCACATGGCTGCTCCAGCACCCAGGGCTGCATCGGGATAGATCCATGCGGCTTCTCCTTGGGGATGTCTTGTAGGAAATCCATCTTGCAAGCTGAAGCAGGGAACTGCTAAGGCAGCTGCACCCGATGCAACCATCACAAAACAAGAGACCCGAGAACTAGAAAGGCGAGGCTTCACCACCCATTTATCCCTCTGCCTTTCAACCAGCACCACATGTGATTATCGGCCAGGCTGGCACAATTAACTAACTCAGATGGAGTCAATTTGATTCTTCTTATTCCACCTGGTGAGGTTCACATGAACAGTTGCCATTTATGTTGCTGAAAAAAATAATGTCTTTGCAATGAAGAAGCCATTGGTCTTGCAAATTTTATCCTAAGATCCTCAGCTTCATTTATTTCACCAACGTCAAATTTTCCAACTATTGATTCTTCTTTGCTTTCACCTTTCATTTTCCAATCACCAGTAATTTTCAATGCATCTTGATTGCATGTTTGATCAATTTCAGACTGAAGACGGTAAATTTGTTCAATTTGTTTATCCTTAGCTTAAATGGTTGGTGCATGCATTTGAATAACAGTTGTATTCACTGGACTTCCTTGTAGGCATGCCGTAAAGAGTCAATGATGGTGGCCTTTATTATTGTTGTCATTGTTATATAAAGCTCTCTGATCTTATCCTCCTTCCTACCATTATACTGAGTGATTTAGGAGCTTGAGAAAATAACAATCATAAAAAAAACTAGTACTCAGAGGAAATTCAACAAACAAGCAAACTAAAAACAGTAACCGACTCACAGTGCTCCTTAGTGTGCATAACAATTTTATCTGAAGGGGGTCGTGAGGCTTTTTATGAGGTAAGATCCTCATTGATCACTTCCTGCCTGCAACAATAGCATCAGGCTCAATCAGAGAAACGGCGACTTTCACTGATAGCCACTATTGACTGAGATGGCCCCTTTTAGAAGCTTCCGGAAACAATGTGACTTGGGGGTTGTGCTTCTCCTGTGGATTTGTGGGTCAGTGTAGCGCTATCATGCTCCTTCCTCATATTAAGTTCCCCGTCTGCCATTCCTTCTTCCCCTTTGCAGATGCCGCTGCCTCTCCTCCCCTGAGCCCAGCACCCTACATTCATACATACTACATCCCAAGTTGTTATATCTACCTAACAGGTTTTGACTGTCAACTTTTCTGGGACCCCAACTTAGTCTTCCAATGCATTCACCCTCATTCATAGCCCTTCAGCTTCATGAGAAATGGAGAAAAGGTTGGAGTTGCCAAGGATCCTGTCTTGCTTGGATCCACAGCCTATGCTTACAGAAGCAGCGGTCAAGAGATCAAAAGGTGTGTTGCATCGGGTCAATCTGCTGCACAGACCTCTTTAGAGTATTGAAAAGCAAAGATGTCACTTTGAGGACGAAGTCACCTCATAGGCATTTGAAAGTTGGACACCGAGTAAGGAAGATCGAAGAATTGATGAGTCTGAATTGTGGTGTTGACGAAGAATACTGACAGTACCACGGACTGCCAAAAGAATAAACAAATCTGTCTTGGAAGAAGTATAGTGAGAGTGCTCCTTAGGGGCAAGGATGGCGAGACTCTGTCTTATATACTTTGGACCTGTTATTAGGAGAGACCAGTCCCTGGAAAAGGACATCGTGTTTGGTAAAGTAGAGGGCCAGCAAAAAAGAGGAAGTGCCTTAACACAATGGATAGACACAGGGGCTACAGCAGTGGGTTTGAATGTAAGACAGATGGTGAGGATGGTGAACGGTGTTTTAATCAACTGTGCATGGGTTTGCTAGGAGTCAGATCTGACCTGATGGCACTTAACAACAATAGCTTCCAACCTGTGGTAAATGTGTCTTTAATATCTTCTTCCAAGTCACACAGCAGCAGAAGGTGGAATATGGATAAGAAGCTAGACAAGGAGGTTAAAGCAAAGGGTAGACCTCCCTGAAAATGCTACCACCACACTGCAGATGGCACACTTAGCATGCTCACGCCTTTGCTCCTGGTCACCTCACCCCTTCGAACCAGCACCACCGATCTTTCTCTGCTCCGTGTCCACCCAGGCAGAATGCTGGGCCATGGAGACAGACGTTTCTAAGGACAGCCAATGAGCAGAGAGCATTACAAGTTGAGTTTGGTGGTGGGGGCAGGGGAGCGGGGGAGGTAGTTGGGAAACAACAAGGGTGGTGGACGTGAGGCCAGTGAAAATCCACTCTGGAAAATGTAAAGCTAATGGACTTCAGAGTTTCCAGTCTGTGGAGGGAGATACAGTCATAATATTTCAGTGATTAAATAATTCAGTGCACAGCCTGCCCTAGACACTTACTCTTCTGTTCCCAATTGGCTGGTTGTCCCCAGGCTCTATCAGATAATGCATCCTTGCCAGTTAGCTTCTGAGCAGATTTAGCCCTTCAAAATGTTTCTTTTAAGTGCTCCCTTGCCAGGTCTCCTGTATAACCTCCGGTGAGAGAGCCAGCAACTTGCCAGGTGAGGGAGGCAAGTGGTAAGACCCAGAAGGAACTTTAATAAAAACCTGTTTTGGAGAACTTTCACGGACCTGGATTCTAACACTTCGAGCCGACCTCTTACCCCAACTTCACACCAACTGGAGGGCAAGCTTCTCAATTTTCAAAGCTGTTTAAATACATTTGAAGAGTTTGAAAGGAAGGCCTTTTAAGAAAGGGCTAAGGTGGTGAAAGGGCCAATGGTTTAGACCTTGGTTTAGGAATATCTCAGAGATGCTCCTTAGAGATGGCAAAACCTTGTCTCACATCCTTTGGACATGTTATTAGGAGAGACGCGTACCTGGAAAAGGACATCCTACTTGGTACAGTGCAGGGGCACTGAAAAAGGACGGTCCACTACACGATGGATGGACACAGTGGCTGCAACATGGGCTCAGACATAAGAACAACTGTGAGGATGGCCCGGGCCAGGCGGTGCTTCCTTCTGTTGTACAGAGGGGTCGCTATGAGTTGAACTGACACAACGGCACCTGTCAACAACAGAGATGCCCTGGGATGTGACAATAATCAACATGATAAGGTAAATCCAAAAAGTGAAGGGATGTGAACAAAAATTCACCTTCCTTCTAACTTCTTTCCCATATACTTAAAAGAGGGAAAAAAACTTGCTAAGAAAAAGTTCAACTCGATGCTAAAGTCTGTTTGGCATCCTAAACACCAATGTTCCCCACACTCAGCGTGGGCAATGTTCAATCAATTGGTGGCCAGTCTTGTTCAAGCTCTACTTCCTAGTCTTCCTTCCTCATAGCATTTTGAAATAAATTCCTGTCCTCATTACTTTTCATCTGTATTTTAGTATCTACCTCTAAAAGACAAGGCTTCCTGAAAAATAGAACAATCGAGATCACAGCACTATGACCACACCTAAATCATGAACAATGATTGCCTAATAACTTCACCCATCAGAGGAGTGCTTGTGTCCGACTCCGTATGGCTTTTAGGTAACATTTCTGACCAGACTCGTCCTCATGTCTGGCTGAGCATCCAGTCCTGGCGCACACAGCTAGCTCAGGGCGGCCCAGCGTGCTTCAGAGCACATCCTGTACTGGGTGGAGTGGGATTCATTTCTATTGCATTTACACCTCCCAGCAGAGAGAAGCACTCCCATTAAAGCATTTCCCTGATTTCCGGCGCTGCAGGCAGCTTCAGAAAGCCAAAATACTTTGAATGCCACAGAGATCAATCTCCCTCCCAGACTTCAGACCAACTCCAGCACTCCAACCTCAGCTGATGCCTTGCCCCGTTTGCAGTCACGGGGCCGCTTCAGGATGGCCCCTCATCCCTTTGCGCCTGGTAAATGTTGGTGCTGGATGTGACGTGAGAGCCCGCAGCAGGGAGGAAGGCACTAATCAATGATAGTTATTCCACTTGCCCAATTTTGTTGCTTCCAATATGAGACCTGCCCCAAAGCCCCAATACTGGCCGTGTGGTTGCTTTACACGGAGGGCAACTCTGTGTGTTTCAGAATAGAAACCTGCTCCCCAGGGTTTTCAAGGATGTAACTTTGGGTTCAAACTGCCCAAACTTTTGGTGAGTAGTGAAGCTCAGAAACACCTGCACGGATATTGTTGTCGTTGTTGTGTGTCATCGAGTTGGTTCAGACCCATAGTGATCCTGTCCACAGTAGCACGAAACACTGCCAAGCCCCGTGCCACCCTGACAAATGTTCCCATGCTGGAGCCACGGTGTCCATCCATGTCCTCGAGGGTCTTCCTCTCTTTCACGGCCCCTCCACTTCTCCAAGCATGATGTCCTTCTCCGGGGACTGGCCTCTCCTGACAACATGTCCAGAGTATGTAAAAGGAAGTCTCGCATCCTTGCCTCTAAAGAGCATCTGGCTGTACTTCTTCCAAGACAGATTTGTTATCTTTTTGGAAATTCACGTACTTTCTTCTCCAGCACCACAATTCGAACACATCAATTCTTCTTCAGTCTTCCGTTTTCAATGTCCAATTTTCACACGCATATGAAGCAATTAAAAATACCATGGTTTGGGTCAGGCATACATTAGTCTTCAAAGTGACCTCTTTGCTTTTCCACACTCTAAAGAGGTCTTGTGTAGCAGATTTACCTAATACAATGAGTCATTTAATGTCTTAATTAGTATTTCTGTGAACATTGATTGTGAATCCAAGCAAGACCAAATTCTTGACAACTTTTATCTATTCTCCGTATATCATGTTGCCTTCTATTGGTCCATTTCTGAGGCTCTTGGTCTTCTTGACATTGAGCTGTAATCCATACTGAAGGCTGGCACACTTCTTTGTAGCCACATCCAACACAGTGCATGTCTGTTTCACTTATGTCCGTTTTGCAAATCTGTCACCTTTTTGCGATTAGTAATTTGGGCTAGTGTAAGTGTGGACTTATTTTCGTTTTCTTCAGCAACTCCACACCTACACTAGCCAAAGTGAACAGTATTAAGCACAAAAGGTAACAGGTTTGCAAAGCAGACACAAGTGAAACAGACCTAGACTGTGTTGGAGGACATACCAAGACACGCGGACCCATGTCCGCATCATTGAGAGGCTCAGCATCTAACAACAACAAAGAACTGTGCAGGGCAGTCAGAAACACTAAATTAAGTGGCTAAGTGACTGCTTACTCACTCAGTGTCATCAAGGTCATCCCTGATTCATGGTGACCCCATTGGACAGAGTAAAACTACCCCTGTGGGTTTCTGAGCCTATAACCCTGTACAAGAGTACAAAGCCTCATCTTTCTCCCCTTAGAGGAGCTAGTGGTTTCCAACTGCTGACCTTGTATCATCAGGGCTCCCGAAGTCATCACCAGGACGGAACACTTAGTACTTATTTCTGCCTGGGAAGGTGCTGGTGGTGCTGGCCAAGAAAGCCTATCCAAGAAAGGTTACCTTTCAAATGGATCTCAAAGTGTGAGTTGAAGTTTATCAGGCAGGAAAAGGCAAGGAAGGGCCAACTCCTACTTCACCCTCAAAACAACAGCAACTGTTGAATTAGTTCTGAATCATTGACCACCTCATGTGTGTCAGAGTATACCTGTGCTCTCTAGGGCTCTCAGCGGCTGGTCTTCCAGAAGCAGTGTGCCAAGCCTTTCTCCCGACACACTCCTGGGTTGATGAGAACCTCCAACCCTTCACTTGCGATCAAGCACACACCACTTGTGTCACTTCGTGCCAAGAAAGGGCAGCCAAAGAACAAGGAACAGCATGAGGGAAAGGATGAAGCAGGAAAGGATGTGCATGTTGGGAAGCGGGAAGAATCTGGTAGGGTTGAGCCTGAGAGCTTCAAGTGCTTCAGCACTTGGTTTGTGGGAGACCGTGGTAACGTGGCAAGGTCGGCCGTTCAAACCCACCAGTGGCTCCATGGGAGGAAAATGAGATTTTCTACTCCTGCAAAGAGTCTCAGAAACTCACAGGGACAGTTCTACCCTGACCTACAGGGGCCACTATGAGTCCGCAGCCACTAGATGATGGTGTGTTTGTTCGCTTGTTTTTGGTTTGACGGTCTGCAGCAGGAACCCTAACTCCATTATGCTTCTAGGCATACGTTCTGGTGCCATGTGAGTGTTTAATGGTACTTCCCCAAATGCTTGCTGGCCATTACCCCAACAATGTGACTACGCTTACACAAGTCTGGGCGAGCTCGGGGCACGGCAGTTTGCCCTCGGCGAGAGTGTGATAGTTGAAAGTAGACTGACCCGTAGCTGAGGCGCTTTCACAAAGCACTAGGGGCTCTGCCTGGCATTTACCGAAGAGGATACTCACTCAGACGCATGCTCTCTAATCTAAGTTAAAGGCGGGGCCCTGCTATTGCCTTGTGACCACCTTGTGGCAGTGGCACAGGGCCATGTAGTCAAGAACCACATCAAATCCACCGTGTAGCCAGGTAATTAAAGTCCCAGGACCAATCCTGCAGCTTTTCACAACATGAATGTACGTCCTTGCGTGCCTTGCTGGCATGGTGGTGATGAGCTGGGCTGCTAACCATAAAGTCAGCAGTTCGAACCACCAGCCGGCGCAGTGGGAGAAAGATGAGGCTTTCTTCTCCTGTAAAGAGTCACCGTCTCAGAAACACACAGGAGAAGTTCTACCCTGTCCCACAGAGTCGCCATCAGTCTGCATCGACTCAATGGCTGGGCGTTTGGTTTGGTTTTGGCTTTATATCCCTATCCCACCCAAGGTCTTTTGTCCACTTCTGTAGTCCCACCTGCAGCAGTGAGGCCTTGCCTTTCCACTAATCATCATCTGCGGGGATGGTTTTTGTTTTCTATCACATCTAAGTACAATGAACATCAGGGAAGCAAAAGCGGAGACCTGGGCCAGGAGCAGGGCAAGGAGTCGGTCTATCTTGTGAGCTACACTTCACTCTTGGGACCACATTCTCCAGAAGCCCTGACAGCCAATGCCACCTAGTGAGAACAGAGCCTTCCTGGACTGAAGGCCCAAGACCATTGCCTATGGGAACCCTTACAAAGCTGGGGAAGCCTGTGCAGGGCAAGGGAGCAAAGGTCTGCAGTACTGGCCGAGGCCTCCTCCCTTCTAGGAGCCTCGCAGAGTTCTCTAATGTGGCCTCTATGTCTAGCCAGAGCAAAGCTTTTTTCTTGGCAAAGACCAGAGTCTGATTCCAGGAACATCTTGACTGGGATTTAGCACATTCCCCGGGCCTCCGGTGCATGCTGATGGTCTACCTCATCCAGATGTTTGCCGTTGCTTTGTCCTTGTCTTGTTTAAGGCCTCTGAAAGGGTCTCTATCGACCATGTTTGAATCTGGGGTCTTTCCCCCTGGCATAGCACAGCACAGCCAATGTGTGGGCTTGAGTCTATCTTTAGTCTGGAGACTGCATGGGAGAGTCACTGAAGGATTGTTCTAAGCTGGCAAGCGGCTCATATGGAGAGGACTACAGGCCCATCCCAGCCAGCAGGGAGGTAGCTGGTGATAGAGCTTTCAGCACTTATGAGGGGGAACTCTCTCCGACGACGTCTACATGAAAGGGCAGGCCCGTGGAGGACTGGAGTGAGGGACACACGAGGAGACAGGCTATTCTACAGCATGACAGGGGGGAGGGGAGTGCTGTCGGGTTTGGCTCCGTGCCCAGAATTGGCAGTGCTTCTTGAACTTCAGCTGGAGCTGGAGCTACACTGCAATGGGGTGAGTGAAGTTCAGGCCTGGCATTGAGCAGGAGCTGGTGATCCAACCACAGCTGCGTAGAAGAGGGCATCGAGATACACTACCCTGTGCACTTGCTCTGATAACCATGCCTTGGCCTCCTGCCTATTGGATCTGGCCTACCTGACTGTTGCCAGCCAATTCTCCTATCACTAGTCCTGCTGGTTTGGCTCTGGATTCCAGCCTGTTGACACTCTTCAGCTTGATGCCCATTTGCCTGGCCAGGATTCAGGCTGACCCTGGGATTCTTGGCCAAAACCATGAAGCAGTGGCAGCTGAATGCTGGCCACAGAGTCCCATGTTCCAGCTGCATCAGAAGATGATTGTGGTTAGATTTCTCCCCAGCCCTCAAAGACCATGAAACCTTGACTTTGTGTTGCGAGCACAGCTTATGAGACAACAACTTCACAATATAAGAGAAGTTAGGTAATGTTTCTGCAGAACATCCTGGCCCTCAAGTGTTAAACTAGGGGCAGTGGGGGCTCAGTAATATAGTTCACATCTTCCATGTGGTGGACCCCACTGGACTCCCAGACAGTGTGCCTCCTATGCAGCCTCCACTAACCTGTCAGTGCTTGTTGGCAAGTTGTTATGATGCAGCAAAGATTCTAGATAAAGACAGACTAGGGGGAAGGCCTAGAGAACTACTTCCCAGTGAGCAGTCAGCTAATGCAAATCCCATGGATAGCAATGGTCCAACCAGCAACCAACCGCAGGGATGCCACGGTCCCAGGCAGCATGTTGGCCCAGCCTGTAGGGGATGGCCGTGAGATGGAGGCTGACCCGGGATTTCATAACATCTGAGTGAGCATCCGGGGATAGGGGCTAATAAGCTGAGGATGTTTCTCTTTTGGGTAAGAAGATTGTATAGAAACACCGTGGCACAGATCATACAGTATCACCCTACTGTTAGTCTTTAAGTTGCACCTTTTCAAACAGACTGCAGATTGTTTGAGGTGAACATCCATTGTCCTGCCTATGTGGCCCAGCAGAGACATCGTAGAAATTTGGTGCTATTTGTTGGTTAAACAATTCAGGGCACCCATTGATCCTTTGATAGGCTAATTTTTGTGTGTTTTTTTTTTAGTAACATTCATTTTGGTTTGTGCCATTCTGTTCTGGGGAGTGAAATAGCCTCCCCTCCCTAAGAAGATGCATCCCATTAAAAGGACACAATCAAACCTGCAAATAGTACTTAACAGTCACTGAAATTCACAACAGGAGACCACTGAAGAGTTAATTCTCTTCTGATAGGAGAATTATGTGACAAGTATATAAGGATTATACACAATGGATTTATAACACAATAAGATTCCTGGTTTTTTTAAGGATGGAAGTGGTGGCTGGGGACATTTCAGATGAAGCAATAACCATGCTAACCTCACTGCCGTGTAAGCATTTGCATGTGTGAAGGGCAGAGCCTCAACATAAAGCAGATTGCTGATAGCCACCGAAAGCCATTCTGGCATGAAAATTTCTCTTGCATAAAGCAAAACAGATGTCTGAGAGGGAAAAGTAAGTTCTCTATGGGTGGACCAAAATTCGGAATTATATAGTTATCGCAGGGACTATATTTTGTGTGAAGCAATAAATACAGCATCTTGATCATACTGTGTCCCTAAAAATCTCTCTATAAAAGGCAGAAACTTAATATCTGAAAAAATGCTAATTAATAATACAAATGAAAAACTTTAGTATATTCACATTTCACCTATTAAAAAAAAAACAAAACCCCAAATCACAAAACTACAAGGATATGTGCCAACTGAATGAGCCCTGCTTCAAAGAGAAACAACCAGAAGTTTTGGCCAAGAGCTGTGTCTGGAAGATGTGAATTTAGACCCAGTTGACTGTTTAAGCAATTAGATGTGCCACGTCTTTGACTGGGCATCCAAAGCTGGAAAGAGCACATCAAGGTCAGAAAGCGCCTCCTCTTTGTGTATACTTTCAAAGCAGGAAAGAATAAATCAGTGTCGTATGTATTTATGTCCACATATTGGCATCCACAAACAAATTCATTTGGAAATAGGAGCGTGTTCAAAGGCTCCACCGCATGATGTCCTCATGGCTGTTTACAAAGCTCACGGAGAGCCTGGGTGGTGCGATGCAGATGCCTTTGTCTGTTATGGAACAGTTAGAGCTTTGAGCCAGCCGCAGGCACTTTTCACCACTTGTCTGTCCGTTTGTTGTACTGCGGTGCCTGGTGTGTTGCTGTGAAAGGGGAAGCTATGTCACCGGCACCTCGAATACCCACAGGGTCGCCCCAGGTGAACAGGCTTCAGCAGTTTCCAGCCTAAGGACAGACAATGAAGAAGGACAGACAGGCTGACCACTTCAGAGGAGCTAGGCACTGAAACCTCATGAAGAGCAGTGCACATAGTCAGCTCTTGAAAACCTCATGAACAGCTGCAAAGCCATTTCCGATATGGTGACCGAAGACGAGCCTCTCAGAATACGACTGAGGAAGAGCTGCCTTCTCAAAGCAGAGACGGCCATAACGACATGGATGGAGTAAAGTCTTCCGAGTAGAGACCTTCATATGCTGATGGGGTATGACTCAAAGTGAAAGAAATAACTGGAAACACTAATTAATAATGGGAACTTGGAATGTTCAAAGTATGAATCTAGGACCATTAGAAGTCTGTATAAGGATGGATATCTTAGGCATTAGTGAGCTGAAATGGGCTAGTATTGGACATTTTGAATCAGACAGCTATAGGTTTAGTATGTAGGGAATGATCATTTTAAGAGGAGTAGTGTCCCAGTCCATCATCACAAAAGACATTTCAAGATCGATCTTGAAATACAATGTTGTCCACGATAGGGTAATATATATCTACATACAAGGGAATCCAGTCAACACAACTATTATTCTAACTTGTGCACTACCCACTAAAACTAGTCATTTAGAAACTGAAGCATTCTATCATCAACTTCAGATGGAAATTAATCAAGCATGCAATCAAGACGCATTGGTAACTAACTATTGGAGATTGTAATGCAAAAAATGGGGGAAAAGGAAGAGTAATTCAAAAATATGATCTTAGTGAAAGAACTGAAATTGGAGGTAGCATGATAGAATTTTGCAAGACCAATGACTTCTTCATCACAAATTCTTCTTTACAGCAACACAAAGGGCAATAATACACATGCCGCCCGCAGACGGAGGACACAGAAATCAAATGGACTGCGTCTATGCGGAGAAATCATGGCGAAGCTCAATAGCAATTGTTAGAAACTGGCCAGGGGATGATTGGAACAAATCTTCAACTTTAAGTTCAGATGGAAGAAAATGAAAATAAGTCCACGTGGGTCAAAATGTGACCTTGAGTATATCTCACCTGAGCTTCAAGAACAGATTGGATGCATTCACCACTAAGAAGACCTGAAGACCTGTGGGAAGACATCAAGGACAGCATACATGAAGAAAGCAAACGGTCACTAAAAGGGCAGGAAAGAAGGAAAAAATCAAAGTGGATGACAGAAAAGATTCTGAAACTTGCTCTTAATTGTAGAATATTTAGAGAAGAAATAACAAAGTCAAAGAGCTTAACAGAAAGAGAGGACAGAAATAACAGACAGAGTCACTGTACAAAAAGAATTAGTCGACATCCAGCCATTTTAAAGAACCAACAGTAGTGAAGGACACAGTCCCAGGTGCATTAAAAGCATTAGCCAAAGGCAAGGGTCCAGGAATTAATGAAATGCCAATTGAAATGTGTCAACAACCTGGTGGAGCACTGGAAGCACTCACTGGTCTATGTCAAGAAATTGGAAAACAGCTCCTTGTCCAATTGACTGAAGGAGATCCTCATTTGTACTCATTCCAAAGAAGGGTGACCCAACAGATTGTGAAAAATACAAAGTGTTAACATTGATATCACATGAACGTAAAATTTTGCTGAAGATCAATCAACAACAGTTGCATTCGTATATTAACAGGGAGTTGCCAGAAATTCAGACTGGATTCAAAAGAGGACATGGAACAAGGGATAGTATTGCTGCTGTCTTGGCTGAAAGCAGAAAATACTAGAAAAATGTTTACTGCTTGACTATGCTAAGACCTTTGACTGTGTGAATCATAACAAACTACAGATAGCCTAAAGGAAAATGGGAATTCCAGAACACTTCATTGTGCTCATGTGACACCTGTGCACGAATCAAGAGGTAGCTGTTAGACGAGAACAAGGTTTAAATCAGGAAAGATGTGAATCAGGTGTATTCTTTCACCATAGTTAGTCAGTCTGTATGCTGAGCAAATAATCAGAGAAGCTGGACTGCATGAAGAAGAATGTGGCACCAGGATCGGAAGAAGTGTTAACAACAGCCTGCGATATGCAGATGACACAATGTGCGTGCTGCAAGTAAAGAGGACATGAAGCACTTGCTGATGAAGCATGAAGGTGGCAGCCTCCAGTGTGGACGACAACTCGATGGGAAGCCAAAAACAACCCCAAAGGAGACCCATAAGGAACATCATAATAAACGGAGACAGGACTGAAATTGTCCAGGGGTCTATTTGCCTGGCTCCATAATCAAACCCATGGAAACAGCAGTCAAGAAATCAAGTGATGTATTGCATTGGGAGAATCTGCTGTACAAACCTCTTCAAAGTGTTGAAAAGGGAAGGGTGTTCTTTTGAGGAGTAAAGTGTGCCTGACCCAAGCCACGGAGTTTTCAGTCACCTCATATGCATGCGAAAGTTGGACACTGAATAAAGAAGTCCGAAGAAGAATTGATAACATTTGAATTATAGTGTGGTGACGAATATTGAAAGTACCATGGACTCCCAAAAGAACAAAGAAATCTGTCTTGGAAGAAGTGCTGCCAGAATGCTGCTTAGAAGCCAGGATGGTGTGACTTTGTCTCACAGAATGTGGACATGTTGTCAAGAGAGACCAGTCCCTGGTGAAGGACATCATGCTTGGCAGAGGGGCAGCGAAAAAAAGGGAAGACCCTTGTTCAGATGCCTTGACAGAGTGGTTGCATCAACAGGCTCAAACATAAGAATCATTGTGAGAATGGCGCAGGACTGGGTGGTGATTCATCCTGTTCGACACAGGCTCATTGTGGGACAAAACGGACATGATGGCACTTAAAGTCAACAAGAGCCACTTGCAAAGAAGGGCTTGGTGAACGTTTCTGAAAAATAACGAAGGCCATGGAGCACGGCCCTACTTTGACACATCGGCTACCTTCCCTTGTCTGCTAGGTCCTGGGGGGGCACAGGAGAAGCACAAAGCAAGAGCTGGACAGGAGAGCAGTGTCCGTCAGTCCAAAGGTGGCATACCACAGCACAGCAGAGAGGACGGAGAGTAGACAAACGCCCCCACAAGGAGTAAAACGTACAATTTGATTGATATGTACAATGTGCGCATATCATGGTTCACTAATGGCTGCAAGGCAGTCAAGATCAATATGGTAGGAACCAATACTAGGGTGACTAAAATAATCTCAATTATTGGATTCTGTCGCATTACAGAAACAAGATCCAGGAGGAATGTTCCATTCAAACACACACACACACACACACACAGACCCACCCACACACACAACACTACATGCGTGCATGTGCACACACAGTGTAGCTTATGTATGCAGAAGGCTCAGAATTACCAGGCATATATAAGTATTCTAAGAGATTATGATGATTTAAAAGCTAATGAATATGTGTATACATAGAAGGAATGCACATATTTTCACCAAGAGCTTTCCTAACCAAGTGGTTAAACAAATTACTTTTCACACAGCATCTACTTAAATAACACACAGCATTTGTTTACCATTAAAAATTATAGCAGGGATTTGTACCCCATATAACAGTCATGTAATATTGTACAAATCTCTACTTTTTCCCACTTTCTATGTATCATGAGCCTTAGCAAGAGAGTGGGGTTTGTTCATTTTCTTCTGACTGTACTGAATATAATATCATCTCAAGTTGCATTCCAGCATCTAAAATTCTTTGAATGGCGGGGGGTGGGGGTGGGGGGGTTATTAAAACACAAGATTAAAATATTCTCCAACATAAACACTTAGCTAGTGATCCATTTTTAAGAATGAACTCCAAATATGGGTCTATGAGTAATAAACAAAAGCTCCCCACCAAAGGGCTGACGGAGTATTTTCCCATTTAATTTTGTGCTCACTTCCTCAGCTCCACTGGTGGGTCAGACAGCCAGAGATGTCTGTAGGTCTGTCCCTTCTGAAGAAAAATATACAGAGTTTAAAAAAAAAGTCTACTGAGAAGGAAAACACTCATTGTTAATGAAACGCTCTTACATCTATCTGAGTTTAATCACCGGGTGCCATTTGGAGTCTATATAGTTTCTCAACAATCTAGACACTTAAATCGGGCTGAAATGGTACCTAATCCACCTTATACATTTCAACTGGGTTGAATCTATTTTTACAAAGACATGTGCCATCTCTTATGAAATAGTCTTGTAAGCACCCTAATAAGGAAGAAGAATGAGTTATTAGCTCAGAAGGAATCATCAACAAATGACGAGGAGATACGGACTCTCTCCCTCTGGGACGCTGCCTCCCCGCTGTCGGAATCTCCCAGTCTGTCTTACTTTTAGCCTGCTATGTCTTCTGCCTCTTTTTTTTTTAAACTGTGGTGAAAATACATTTAACAAAACATAGCCAATCCAGCACGTTCACATCACATGGGGCAACCATCACCACTAGCTTTGTCCGCATTCTTTTACCACGGTCAACAGAAACCCTGACCGCCTCTAAGGGATGGCACTCCTGTTCCCGCTCCCTCCCACATCTGGCAATCACAGCTCTGCCTCCATTGCTAGATATCTGCTTATTTATTACACATACATGCGATCAGACAACATTTGCCCTTTTGTGGCAGGCTTATTTTACTCAGCGTCAGAGTCTCATAGACCTCCGTGCTTGTAGCGTGTATCCGGGCTTCAGTGCTCTGCATGCAGCCTTAGGAGCACAGAGGTTTCCCGTTGCAACTCCAAACCCCCTTGCAACTCCAAACCCCCAGCTGCTCTGAGAGACAACGAGACTTTCTACTCCGCTAAAGAGTTACAGTCTTAGAAACCCACTGTGCCATGTCCTATAGCGTCACTATGACTAGTGTTGTTGGGTTTTATATATAGGTACATAGAGGAAAACAGAATAAAATTGATAAAAATTTTTTTAAAAATTTAAGCCAGACCACCACACCACCAACAACCAAACCACACCGACCAAATTAAAACAAAACAAAACAACGTGCAAAGGTAGGAATTAGAATGATCTGGACTTATTTCTGTAAGTGAAATCACCACCCATCTGTCTCTCATGGAGCTGAATGCACAGCAAGCCTTATTTTAAAGGAATGCTCGTTTTCTACTCTAAGGTTGTGGAAGATGGAGAAACATCTTTCCAAACACCTAAGGAGGAGAGCACATGTCCACCTCCTTATTCCTTCCCCACCCTCCCCTATCACCTTCCCCAAGACGCCTTCTCTTGGCTTGCCTTCTTGTCTCAGTTGCTCCTTTCTGTCTCAGACGTTGACTGCTTGTACACCACTCACTACGGGTCACATGTTCAGGACAACAAGGGAACCAGATTGCCAAGAGCAGGGCCCCACCAGCCTATAGGGTGCCTTTGTGTACCCTACAGGTACACAGGACACCCCTTTGGTGCCAGGGGACGTGGCTGGTCAGTGAATGATAGGCTGCACCCTGGTGCAGTCAGCAACTTGTGAAACTCCGTGTGGCAGCCCATGAAACACGATAGAGGAAAATGCCCAGGTCGCCCATCCCTGATCCCGGATTTTCCTGAAGGTGGGTTTACCCCGTCTCTGTTTGTATCTGACTTGACGCTTCATTATTGGGGCCAGACGCTATGGAGTACTAAGGGGTGTTAAACTGCTGGTCCTGTGAATGCTCATGAAGGGAGCGGCATGCGATACAGGCTGTGAGGGAAATGTGAAGGACTCGCCTTTGATTTCCACAGAGGGAGGAACAAAGGGAAATGGGTTTGCATTTTGGAAAAATAAAGACTTTGGGCAACATGGGCCACTGAGGAATCCTTGTCTCTGGCTAGGCTTTGAAATGCTACAAGGAATGGCTCCCTCTTCGGTCACTTGTGCTTGATCTGAGCAATGGGATTTCCTAGGCCTCTTCTTGCTCCGTGAAGGCGCCTTTCTTGTCAGGCGGCGACCCTGGCCCAGCCTTCTCCAGACCTCCTCGAGGCCCTCGGGGCCTCTTCCAGGAGGAGAGCCTGGGGTCTTAAGTCCTCCTTTCTTATGCCTCAAGCTATCTTGTCGCTGGAAAGCTGGTGGTGGTGATAGTAACTTATCATTACAGATAGGTAAATCATAGTATAATAGGCACATTTCCATCCAGGAGACGTGCCGTAATCTCACTAGACTCAGAGTTCCTGGGGGCCTGGGACTCTAGCTCCTCTGTTCGATGACTGCCTGTAGGACCAAGCAGAGGAGCCCTGGTGGCGTATTCATTACATGTCAGGCTGCATTTTGCATGGTCAGCAGTTCAAAACCACCAGCCGCTCTGTGGGAGAAAGACTGGGCTTTCTACGCCTGTAAACAGTTGCCGTTTCTGGAAACAGAAACCCCCAGGGTTCGCTCTGAGTCAGCACTGACTTGCTGGCAGGGAGGTTGGTGGTAGTGCAGGGTAGGTGGGGGCCTGCTCACTGCAAAGGGTTCAAACCCACCAGTGCTGTCTGCCCCCATAATTCCCGAGCTCGGTCAGTCATCCGATTCTGCACGAAAAGCCCCTCTCCACTTGGCTCCTTGAAGACATGCTCATTCCTTGTGTCACTCACTCCACATGAGCCCTCCCCCGTTCCTAGTGAGCTTTCTGGTTCCTGGGCTCTGGTGACTAATGAAAACCTCAAGTGCAAAGGAGTTGCCTCTGGCTCCTGGTGACTCCATGTGCGGGAGAATAACCCGGAGGGTTTCCAATGGTTGAGTCTGGGGAAGTGGATCACCAAGTTTTGTTTCTGTGATGCCTCTGGGTGCATTCAAACTTCCAGACCGAGGGTGTTCACAGTTCACATCACCTGGAAACCTCGCCTTAAAATAGAGATGTGTTAGGTCAGCAGTTCTCCACCTGTGGGCCATGAACGACCCTTTCGCAGGGGTCACCTAAGACCCTTGGGAAACACATATTTCCGATGGTCTTAGGAACCAAGACACTGCTCCTCTATCCGTCTCCAGGTAGGTCCGCCCACATGCAGATACGCCCACATACGAGTACCAGGTGTGAAGGCTGTTACCCAGGCTACACCATGCTTCAAGACAAAAATTTCATTTATTTGTCATTAGAAATAAACATTTCACAGTATAGAATTACATATTATTTTGTGATGAATCACTATGCTTTAATTATGTTCAATTTGTAACAATGAAAATACACCCTGCATATCAGATATTTACATGAGGTTTCATAACAGTCGCAAAGTCAGAGTTACATGAAAATAATGTTATGGTTGGGGTCACCACAACATGAGGAAGTATGTGAAAGGGTCGCTGTAGGAGGAAGGTTGAGAACCACTGCTCTAGGTGATTCTAGCCTAATTACAGGACCTGGTGGTCAAAGAGAAGTCAGAGAACACCTAGGCATGAGAGGGCTTGCCACCAGGAAAGTGCTCTGTGGCTGGCTTTGAGGTGAGGGCAGTCATGGGTAAGGACCTAAGAGTGGCTTCTAGAAGTTAAAAGCAGTCCTGGGTCCACAAACAGCAAGAAAACGGGGGCTTCAAGCCCACATCCATGAGGAGTGAATTCTGCCAGTAGCCCAAGTGGAATCGGAAGCAGGTTTTCACTGAGCCCATAGGTAGGAGCCCAGTCTGCCTGACACCTTCATTTCAGCAGGGGAGGCCGTAAACAGATGACCTGCTCACATTTGGGGGTTGCTTTAAGGCACATTTGTGGTAACGGTTTACATGGCAACAGAAAACTAGTATAACAGCTCTTTAGGAACATCTGCCGCAGCATTCTACTGGACTGAGTGACTCCAGCTTACTCATTTCTGTCCTGGGAGAGGTAAAGGATAGGCATGAGTAGACATGAAAGAAGCAACAGCTTTGATTATGACTCCTGTTGGCTTTGCTCACTGACCCATCAAGCAGTGCTTCGTTCTCTCTCCTTTCCCTCCCTCCCCCGTCCCATCTCTCTGTCAAATCTTCCCTCCAGTCTTGCTTCCAGCTCTTTGTCTAGCTGGGTTTGGGTACCAGCTTAGAAGAAAAGCCTCTCTGCTTTACGAGTCATCAGAAAGCATTGACAATATAAACATAGGCCTGGCAGATCAACTGCAAACGGACCTGGAGACATCCATGGGTGTGTCTTTAGGACTCAGATAAGATGACTTGCTTTTATAAAAAATGGGCTTGAACACCAGCCTATGTGATCACGAGGTG
>NW_022111373.1:72349506-72353941 GCF_000313985.2 Echinops telfairi | reverse complement strand
GATGTATGTATAGATTGTGATAAGAGTTGTATTAGCCCCTAATAAAACGATAAAAAAAATGGGCTTGAACAGAGTAAGAATCAAATGAAGATCTCTCACGAGACCATAGCTGCTCAGACCCGAGCACTTAGGAAGAAGGCGGCCCAAGTCCAGGGAGCTTTTGGTGATGTCTGACACGCTGACTACCATGTTAAGGTTCAAGGGCTTGTGCAGGCTACATGACAGGCATGCACTTTAGAATCTAGCTCACGTGACATTTCTTCCTCCCTTCAGAATTCTCTTTTCCTGTGTTTAATTTTTTTTTTGAAATTAAAAATCCATCAAACAGAGCTTCTCTCTGTCTTTAAGGGGGAGGTGAAGTGACTTTCCAGGGCCTTGCAGGATCCCCCGTCACAGCGAATCCCCTCTCTACCACAGCACCTCTGCTCACGCCCTTTGTCGCACCCATTTCATTCTGCTTCCCGTTGTTGAGGGGTGGGTCCCGTGGGTTCCCTCCTCCAGATCTTTGGGGATAGAGGCCGTGTTCCATTTATCTTTATGTCTCTCCAGGGCTGCACTGTGAGCATTCAATACACATTTAAAGAGTTCAATTTAAGCATTGGGTTGAATGATCGTTGAGATTTCCTTTGCTGTCAGGTTTTGGGTCTGGGGGATTAAGGCCCCCTGATCCAGGGAAATAAGGACCAGGTGGCGGCTGCAGCTGAGTCTACCCCTGGAGTCCACTCAGAGGAGTGAGGGGCTGCTGGGAGGTGATGGTCCCACAATTCCAAGGTTAAGCACTGAAGGGAGGGGTGGGGTAGGGGGGTAGTGGGGGTGAAAGGAAGCTCCAGATGGAGAGGAGGGAGTGCCAACCTTGTTTCCTTCCCCTCAGCACGCAGCAAGCAGGGGTTGCTTCACTCATTTGGTCTTGGCAGGCCAAGTACATTCCCTATAGAACAGGGTGAGACAATGCAGTTGCTGTTTCAAAGCACGGGGACAGAGTGGTGGTGGGAAAATGTAAGGAGAGCGTTTTCCTTTCTTATTTTTAAAAATATGCATGCTGGGACATGAGCAGTCACAAAGATAAAATATTCATCAAATCATGAATCATGATGGAAAGACATTGCTTACTGGCCTTTAGACTCTCTGAAATATACCTAGTCATCTACTCAAATCACACAGCAAACGGCACACAGACCCTGAGCAGAGCCTGCTTCACTTTGTGGGGCGGTGTGTCCTCTTCTTCCAGACTTGAGGGGCTCCAGGGCAGCGAGCACCCACAATTCATCGTCATCTCCCTGATGTCTAGCACAGTGCCTGGAAGACATCAAGAGCTCAGGAAATGGCTACTGGCCAGTCCTGGAGACTGAAAAAAGGCAGTAAACGTAGAGAGGAAAGGGGATTGGTGAGGACAAAGGGGCCAAGTGCTTCAAGTAGAAGGGGGTGATGCCCACTGACAAATGTCACAGCACAGCTAGTTGGGTCATCAAGAAAAGGAGCCAAGGGTCTTGAAAGGTCTAAGGAGACAAAACAAAGAATATTGCTAAGCTTGTATCACAGAACTTGAATCACAAAGACATCTTTTTTGTTGTTGTTTTCTTTTTTTAAGCAAAAGGGAAGAAATGTATTGGAGCCCATACGGGAAACCCTAGAGGGACCCAACATCCCCTACTGTGTAGGCATGCTCAGCACGGGGTCATACCATTCACTGCACCCCCATGTCCCAGAGGGACTGCCCTTGAGCCGAGCCCAAAGCCCCAGGACTGGCTGGGGGTGCACAGAGACATCTTTAAGCGTGTTTTGTTTGGAACAAACTAAGCATGTGTGAACTAGTAGCAATATTTCTTGACCTACCCTCATAAATCAAGACCACATCCATTGCCATCAAGTCAATTCTGACTTAGGGCGATCCCACTCATGTCAGGGTAGAAGTGTGCTCCCGGGGGCTGTCAATGGCAGTGGTATGTAGGAACTAGACAGGCCTTTCTTCTGCAGAACTGCTGGGGGGATTCAGACCCCCAAGCCTTGGGCTAGTCGCCTGCATTTGTCCCAAGCAGGCACAGGTATATACTGAGGTGGAAATACCTCTAAGAATATCTTATATAGTACTTTCTATGTGAAAAGACTTTTACACACACACCCAACAAAAGCTCACTGCCATCGAGTCAATGCTGCCTCATGGTGGGCCCTATAACACAGGGAAGAACTACCTCTGGGGTTTCTGAGACTGTAACGCTTTAAGGGAGTTGAAAGTCCCATCTTTCTCCCTCAGAGTGGCTGGTGGTTTTGATCTTCTGATCTTGAAGTTCTCAACTCAATGGAAAACAATTACACCACCTCCTCCATAAATACATATTATATCAGTAAGCACATCTAAAGGGCTCTGGAAGGACATAGCTTTTACCAAAGCTCATCTCCGGGAGGGTGACGTGGACTAGTGAATTCTGTCTATAGCTGTACTGCTTGCATCACAAATAAATGAATGAATAAGTAAGTAAGTAAGTAACCATGCACTGCTTGGAGTTAAAGTAGTTCTTAAACGAGTGGAATGGAAGCTAGGAAGAAACTATATGTAAATTACTCCTTGACAAAAGTGCTTAGGGAAGAAGGGAAAAGTGGTAAGGATGAGGCGGAGCTAAAAGAAAGGATTTTGAGGACGTGGAATAATTGAGCAGGCTTAAACTCAGCCAAAGTTAAAATTTGGTATAAAGATTATAAAGAGGCGGGTGAATAACTTCTAGAATTTTTTCACTTATTAGCTCAAGATTTCAATAAGGCTTTGCCAGCAATGACTTTCCCACTACACTAAAATATGCATGAAACGATGGAATTTCTCTTTCTGTTTTTCCACCGCATGTTTCTTTAATTTGTACGTCTTTGGTGTGTGCACAGCTCTGTGTAACTCAAGTGCTGATGCCATTATGGAAACTGTCACTCTCCAGGGCCAGGGAGACCCCAGAACAAAAGCCGACTTGGCCTTGTGTTTGGTCTGGCATGGCTGGGTCTTGAGCAGGAGTGTATTTGTTTTTCATTAATTTGTTTGTCATTTTCCACCATGATCTATGGAACATTTATTTCCCCTGGAGCAAAAGGATCTGAAATGTCAGGGGTTTCTCTGGGTTCCGGTGGGGTAATGAATTGTTGAGAAGAGGAGATTTTTCTTATATGCAATTTGACTGTGGAAGGAGACATTTTGTGACCTTTCGCTGTTTCATGGGGATAATGAATTTTTGGACGAACCTGGAAATGGCGGGCTTCTTTATTAAAATAATACGGCTTGAGAAATAACTGTGACCTGGACCTTTGGCGAATTAATCAAATACAGCTTTGGGGGAAATTGATGAGTCTGGTCTTTACCAAGACATTCTAATTTATTACTGTCACAGCTGCAGTACGGAGATCTGTGCTACACAAAAGATCAAACAATTAGCTGCAGACCCCAGACCCAGAGCAGGGATTTCAGCACATTTGAAGGGAGGGGTCACGGGCTCAGGAGACTTTCATCCTGATCACAGTATTGCTTTGTTTCCCAGAATAGAATAGCGTATATGGACTAGAGTGGGAGGGGTAAAAAAGCCATCATCATCTTATGACTCAATATAACATCCTTGGGATATGTTTCCCAATTTTGCTTTTGATGCCTATACATTTGTATACAATTTGAGATGATACTGAATACATCATTTTATATTCTGTGTTGTCTTAAATATTGTCATCCGTTGCCATCAATATGATTTTTTAATATGGGGTTTCAGAGACTGCTAATCTCTACAGGAGCAGACAGTCTCGCCTTTCTCCTGTAGAGCGACCGGTGGGTTTGAACCCTCAACCCAGTGGTTACCAGCCCAATGCCTAACTCATACTGCTACCAGGGCTCCTTAAATATTCCATACAATGCTGTATTTTGGATCTGTAAACACTTTAAATACAACTGTGCTGAGTCTTCTTAGGATGTTCAGAGAAAAGCACTCCAAGCTCCCTGCCATTGAACCTACAGGACAAAGTGAACCTATCGGACAGAGTAGAGCTGCCTTTGTGGGTTTCCAGGACTGTAACTCTTCACTGGAGTAGAAAGCCTCATCTTTCTCCCCTAGAGTGGTTTCCAACTGCGGATTTGTGGTTAGCAGCCCAATTCAAAACACACTATGCCACCAGGCTCTTAAGAAGCCACTCAAAACCAAATTCACTGCATTGAGCCAATCCTGGCGCATAATGACACTATAGGGCAGGGGAGACCTGCCCCTTGTAAGTTATGGAGCGTGTAACTCTTTATGGGAGTAGAAAGCCTCATCTTTCTCCCTCAGAGCAAATCGTGGTTTTGACAATGCTACCTTGTGGTTAGCAGCCCAACTCATAACCCTATACCACCAGGGATCCTAAGAAAACCCAAAATTCATTAAAAACAAACAAATAAAAATAACACAGACTTTCTTCTTTGCACTATTTTAGGGCATTC
>NW_022111373.1:72346060-72347971 GCF_000313985.2 Echinops telfairi | reverse complement strand
TCTATTCTTGGAAACATGTTTTAAACTCATCTGTTTGGATGGCTGACAGCACCTCCCTCATTTTTTTCTTTACCTCCTCTAAATCGCTGTCCTTCCATGTCCTTCTGCATTTGAGGAAACAAAAAGAAGTTGCACAGAGAGGGGTCAGGTGAGTAAGGTGTGTAGGGCAAGAGAGGCCTGGTGTTTTTTGCCAAAAACTGGTGCATTGAGTTGGCTGCCTGAGCAGGTGCATTGTCGTGTTAGAAAAACCAGTCCCCCGTCTGCCACAAATCAGGCCTTTTTTCACACACTATTACACTTTTCAGAACCTCTGAGTAGAAAGCTTGATTAACAGTCTGACAGTGGAATGAACTCCAAATGCATTACAAGTTTACATTTTTGTCCATTCAGGAAGTTGATAGATGTCCAGAATGATGTTTGTCATCAATCGACATTTCACCTTTTTTGATATGAGAAAAACCATTCGGACACTTGTGTTTTTCTCATAGCACTGTCTTTGTAAGCTCTGTTCAACATCACGACAGTTTCTGTGGCATTTCCCCAAGCAGGAAACAAAATTCCACAGCCACATGCTGTTCTCTTAAATCAGCCATCACCAAAAAATGAGGTTCAAGCAAAACTGCTTTTATAAAAAAAATTCACTGTGACCAGAGAGAACCCTCCCAGGAGACACCGCTGGGTGCACTAACTCAGAATAAGTTGCTTGATGTTCACCGAGCAGGGAAAATGCGTACTAGGAAAGCCCCACTCTGCCCAGCACAATTTTATTTTTTTTGGGGGGGGGTACCCCCTTCTCTATATGCCTCTTCAGTTTCCTTTATTTTTCACTCTTCTCAAGCTGTGTTCTAGCTTTGCAGGGTCCAGCCTGTAGGCTCTGTATAGATTACACAGCCTTTTGTGCCCAAAGAAAAACCCGTGCCATCTAATCTATTCTACCTCATAGTGACCCTATAGGATGGAGAAAAACTGGCCCCTTGTGATTCCATACCATTAAATCTTTTAAAAGCTGTAGGGACTAGTGAGTTCAAACCACTGATCTTATGATTGGCAGCTTGATGCATAACCAACTAGCCACCATGGGTCCATACAGAGCTTCTCTTGGAAGTCCCATAATACCTAATGCTTTTTCAAATATTTCTTCCTATTTTTGTCTTATCCTGCAATTTGTGAGTCAGAATCATCTCATATTTAAAGTGGAACACCATAGCCAAGAAACCAGAGCTGCTGTGGTCCATCCAGTACAATGTTCTGAATCAGCACCCCAAATATCCCTAAGAACAGGCCTAAAAACCAAGACACCAAGAAACAAGACTTTTTCTTGGGCTGTGCTACCTTTTCCTCACCACTCTGTTGATCCTCACCACTTCATATCTGACCATGACTTTTGAGGGATAGCTTAAAAGATAGCTCAGGGAACTAACTGGGATGTTCTAGTGGAGGAATTCAGAGACAAGATTATTATCCTCCTGGTTCATTTTTTGCTCAGGGTAAGACTGCTTGCAAAGAGGATTGTTGGCATGAAAACGTTGATGGGCGGGAGTACCGCACTAATAACAGTGCGTTTTAACCACTATTGTGAGGCAATAAGTGTAATTTCTCTCCCTCCCTCTCTTGAAATAAAGCTGCCTGGTGGCATCGTGGGTTACACATTGGGCTGCAGATAGAAGCCCACTTGCTCCACGGAAGAAAGATGAGGCTTTCTGAGGCTTAATGATTTACAGCCTTGGAAAACAAAGGGGGCAGTTCTTCTGCGTGCGATAGGACCGCTATGAATCAGAACCGACTCAATGGCAGTGCATGAGGGTGACTGAGTGAATGGACAATGTGGAGCTGTGGTGATGCAGTGATAAACGTGTTTGGCAGTTTACGTCCGTAAATAACTGATAAATTATCAAGGGCTCATGAGGGAGG
>NW_022111373.1:72340486-72345773 GCF_000313985.2 Echinops telfairi | reverse complement strand
AAGAATTGAATTGAATCTGCAGCAATGGCTTTGGGATTTTGGTTTGGGTACTGTTTCAGGAACGCTCCAGAGCAGGCCCAAGGTCAGGAATAGGTGTGGTTGGGCAGCTAGAGGGATTTAAGCTCAAATGCAGTTGTTTTGTCTCATCCAGCAGAATCATCACCACTTGATGAAGCGCCATCACACGATCTAAAGGGAAAGCAGATACTGCACCATGGAAGGGTAGTGTCGTCGCCGTGGCTACTGAACCACCCACTATCTGGAGAGCCATTCTTTTCAAGGAGAAATGTAACATGATGAAAACCTGCCGTCCTTAGATGCGCTTAGGCTCTTCCAAGTGTCTGGTGATTGAGGTGCATCTCCTTCCTCTCTGCCCTCATTTAGTTTCCACTCTCAGTCTTTTCCCTTTAAAAGAACATGGTCACTTGCCCTCAATGCAGGGCACATGCTGCTCTTTACAATTTGTGGCAAGTTAAAAACAAAAAGGGGATAACTCACGAAACTTTGAAAGTATTTTGAACTAAGGGGGAAAAAAGGAAAGGCTTAGATACTTTCTTCAGTCTCTTACATTAAAATTTTCAAGCAGTAGTTGTAAGCAGTTAGAAACAAAGTACAAAAGTCTAATGCATTCAGGAAAACATTCCAATCGGATCCAAACTTTCTTTAACTGGAATGTACTGCCGATAACTCTCCTAGCTCGGTCAGAGTTCAAGGGAAGGAAGCACCAGGGCTGAGCTTGTTTCCCTTTTAGACGCTCTTTATGAGAAAGGAACGAAAACTCAGAAGAGATCCAAATTGGTTTCCAGAGGGCATTTATTTCTGCAGCAGGACAGAAAAGAATGGTTCCACAGTGAGTTTGTATAAGCCATCTACAGAATTGAGACTTTACCATTGAAGTCACTAGAAGTTTATAAGCATCAGCACCTGCTAAGGATGAATTCTATTTTCTCCCAGACTGGGCAATCATTAGGTCAAATCCAAGCTTCCTTATTTGAAAAGCAAACATTAATTATGACAAATCTAGTACTTAACAGCATCTATCTACTCTTTGTAGACTTTAAAGTCTTTACTTTTATGATGATTATTTGAAAATAATGGTATTTATGGGATTGGGGAAATGGTCTAATAACAACAAGTTTGAGAAAGGAAATTTCTAACATCGACTCTAGTGATGGCACAATTCTTCGCAATATGTTTAAACTATTGGACGACATGTGAATTATATGCTATTATGTCATTAGAACTGTTAAAATTCAAAACAAACAAAAAGGGCAATGATTCAACAACTACTTTTTTTCCTCCCAGTAGTTTTATTGGCCTACAATTCACATTCATACAATTCAACAGTTCAATCACATCAAGAAGAGCTGTGCAGTCATCACCACAATCCGTTTCAGAACAGTTTCTTTATTCTTGTACTTGTCGTTATTAGCGCCCCATTTCTACCAACCTCCCCTGCCATGCCCCCAAGGAATGATTAATCCAGTTACTTACTGCCTCTGTAGATTTACCTACCCTGGATTTAATATTCAGAAAACCACTAAACAAACAAACTAAGAAAACTAAAACAATAATAAAGAAACCTCATTAGGAAAGAAAGCAGAAAATACTAAAAACTCAAACAATTTTAAATGGACCATAAAGGAGGTAAAAAGATTGAGTGCCAAATTTTAACCTAACTGCACCTGCAAGAATCCACTTTCCAATACATTCTACATGATAGCAAGGCTATTCACATCCTGGCTCCGTGGTTCGAGGGGATTCACCAGGGGCTTAATACACATGTATTTCCCCTTCATTTTTTTTTTAACTGAAACAACTTTAAAATGGGTCAAAAAAGGAGAACAAATGATATTACATTTTGACCTAACTTCATCTGCCATAATAGATTTTACAATACTCCCTGATAACAAGGCTATTCACATCCCTCAATCAATATTAGAGGAGATGCACCAGAGGCTTAATCCACATATGGATTCTGTTCATGGATTTTGGGCTCCCACTGTCACCCTTCTGCAAACCAGATGTTCACAATGTAAGCTCTGAGGCCATTCCTTCTTTCAGATTTGAATGATATTATTTAAAATCCTTGGATCACACAGGCTGGTGTGCTTCTTCCATGGGGACTAGCTGATGCCTCACTTAGATGGCTGCTTGTTTGAAAACAAGCCTTTAAGACCCCACATGCTATGATTTCTGACAGCTAGGCACCATCTAGTTTCTTCACCACACTTTGCTATTTTATATATATACACACATATATATCTCAACTTAATATATATATATACATAAAATATACATATATATTTTAAGTTGAGATATCTGATACCCCAGGGATATCCCTCTTTTGTTTTTTCCCCCAACAGTCTTATTGCCACATAATTTTCATATCATATAATTCAATAGTTCAATAGTTCAATCATATCACCTTCCCTCCTATCACAGACTCGCCCCCCTGCATCCCTCACCAACCCATTATCATCACCATGCATCTACTCCTCCTAGCACCCATATCTTTAGTGATCTCTTCATGAGGTTGGGCATCAGGCAGGGTTATGCCATAAGAACTAATTGTTCTTCTACAGGGACTAGAATGAAGTGTAAACCCCATATCCATTCCTGCTTCTATGGCTTACATGTATCTCTGGTTCACCTTAGAGACATCATGGTGGTTTTATGTTAGAGAACACTATTAGTCATCTCCCTGAGGTATTACTTCCACTGCCATCAAATTAATGCTGAGTCATAGTGACCCTATAAGGCATGGTAGCATAGAACTTCTCTTGCGAGTCTCCAAGCCTCTGAATCTTCATGGAAGTAGAAAGCCTCATCCTTTCCCTGTGGAGTTGAATTGTGGTTTTGAACTGCTGACCTTTCAGTTAGCAGCCCAATGCATAACTACTATGCATCGATAGTGTTATCAGTTTAGCCAATGGATAGAGTGTCAAATGCTATTGAGAAGAAGTTATACAAGTGTATGCAAGCTAAGGAATGCAATACATGAACTGTTTGCTTGTTAAGATTGAACTCTTCAGTGATTGGACACTATTTGCACAAACAATGGGGGTTAGTGATAGAGCAAATCTTCCAAAAGTTCAACAACTACTTTTTGTTGTGTCACTATTCTAGATGTTTGGGTAAAGTAATGAAAGAGAAAACAAAAACGTGTGCACTCTTGTGGCTGATCTTTTCCTGGGGAGAGGGAGATGATTCTGCCCAATGATGTGTGTTCTGAGGAAAAGCAAGGAAGGACGGTAGCTAGGGTACTGGTGAGGAAGATGGCTAGATCGTGACTTAAACCAATACCCTGTCTACAAAGGGTACGTTCGTGTCTTTGCTCTCCTCCCTGTACGGACTTGGCTCAAAACTGTGTCCGAGGAGGCATCTAGGAAAGATAGTCAAGGGAGATGCTAAAGCGGGCGGCACGCTCCTTTCGGGAGAGAACAGTATGGTGGCCCAGGAAGCAAGTGAAAGAGAAACTTTTACTAACATTTCTAATTTGGAAATAAGGACAGGTCACAGAGCAGCAGGGAAGTCTTCCAATGAGGAACTTTTTCCAGTGATAATGTGTCAAAAGTATTAAGAATCACATATACCAGAAGCACAAGAGTAACCCAGGTATACCAGATGGAAAACTTTACAGTAGGGGGTACAGGAATGCCCCCAAAGCAATCAGGCATAGTCACCTCATACCTGGCAGAGAGTCTAGGGTAACAAGATATCAAGAAACTGGTTCCTGATCAGCGGCTCCATCAAATACAAAGAGACCACCCAGAGACTCTCTCTCCTTGCCTCAGAACCATCTCCTCCACAGTGACTCGGTCTATATATCTGACAAGTCTTTCTGCTGTCATATTTAGGATTATTCTAGGGACATTCAGTAATAGTCCATCAATGCTGTTTGCTGAGAAAACCATCCAGTTTCCCTCCAAGATGAGTAAACAGAACAACAGCAACATGGGACATATGAAAATATACTGTATAAAGGTAGAGCTGAAGCATATCTGAGAACAATTTACTGAAGAAAAAGAGTCAACTGTGCAGTTCATACAATCAAATGCAGTATCAGTGAAAGAAGAGTAAAAAGCTAAAGTGATAAAAAGGCAAAAAAGTTTTTGAGAGTCAAGGCCTATAAAAGGTGGTAAGGAAAGACCTTTACATGATGAAATATTCTTGGAACCATTAATAAGGAGCAAAATCAGCTCTGTAAAATTCAACTCATTGACGTAGAACCCACTCAGAGAGCGGGCCGCAGGGCCAAAGAGATAAAGCGCCGAATGACAGGTGGATATCACAAGAACCATGGATATCCAACACGTGGACAAGGAAGTGCTACTCCCTTCAAAAAGGCCAGAATAACCTTAAAAGAGATAAAAACTGTAAGCATAGCAGAAGAAAACTTTCCTCAGCTGAAAAATCAGGACTTGTGTAGTGATCACTATGTATTAGGAAAATCTGATGAAATAAATCCAAAATATACTGATGATTTTTTAAAAAAATTATCAGTGCCAAGAGAGAACGCTATACATATCCAGACAGAGATGGGAAACCTGGCTATCTCCAAAGCAAAGCAACCAGTCTGGATTGAGATGACTTTTCTTCAACAATACGTGCCATGTATTGTCTATAGAATGTCTACAGAACTTTGAAAGACAAAGTACGACCTCGGGATCATTTACCCAGAGGAGTTGTCATGATGTGTGAAAGTAACAGTAACACATGCCCAAATGTGCATGGACGTGGGAAGCATATCACCCACGGCATGTCCATGGAAAAAGATAATTCAAAGCCAATTACAAAAAAAGAAAAAGAAATACACGAACATTTCTATTCAAGATAAAATGGTTGCAGTACAAGGGAGCAGGCCCTAAAGAGCACAGTAGTTGATGTGAAAGTCTGTTCCTCACTCCTGGTCCTGGGATCACTTCCCAGGGAGATTGTCTTCATAGAAGCCTTTGCTTCACACTCGACTTCTTGGTAAACTGATACTAAGAATGAATGTGTAATTCAACACGTCACATTGAGGATACGGCAAACTCAGTTTAGAGAGGATGAGCCAGAACCCCCTCAAAGGCAGTGGGTTGGGTTTGGAACTCCTATCACTTTCTGACAGTATAGTACACAAGAAATTGCAAAGAACCTTACCTCTGGATAAAAAACAACAAACTAAATGTGAAGATAAACAAGTGGCCATCCATCTGAGAAGCATCAAAGCCCACATGGAAGAAGCACACCAGACTGTCTGACCACGAGGTGCAGAAGGGACCAGTTATCAGACATCAAAGAA
>NW_022111373.1:72337787-72339385 GCF_000313985.2 Echinops telfairi | reverse complement strand
GTTTTCAAATGCATTGTTGAAATGCTGGAAAAATAAACTTGAAAACTCTTGGTGAGGGGCTTCCCTCTCCAGCCAAGATGAAAACTAGGGGGTTGGATTGACCCCTATGTCATACATAGACAACTGGACAAAACATACAGAGCAATGTACTACAGTACTTAAAAATGGACAAAATTAAAACCGCAATGATCTAGTATTATTATATACCTCCTCCACAAACCAAACCCCCTACATCAGGCCAATTCTGACTCACGGCAGACCTTCCAGGGTGGGGAAGGACAGCCCCTGAGGGGCTCCGAGGCGGTAAGTCTTCACAGGAGTAGAAAGCATCCCTGAGGGGCTCCGAGGTGGGAAGTCTTCACAGGAGTAGAAAGCATCACCTTCCCCCTGCAGAGCAGCTGCTGGTTTTGAATCGCTGACCTTGCGGTTAGCAGCTCAATAAGTGACTGCTGTTCCACCGGAGCTCCTCATATACCTACTAGCATGGCTAAAAACTCAAAAGACTGTCAATACCAAGTGTTGGTAAGAAAGCTTTATTACTGGAAATCTATACAATGTAGTGAGAATACAAAACACTAAAGTTGGTTATACTAGGTCAGAGAGAAAAACTAAAATTCTAAAACCCAAACTCTGCTCTGGACTCCTTACAAGAAAACATTGGGAGTATGAGAGTGTGGAAAATAAGAGTTTTAAAGGGTATAAAACAGAAAAATAATAACTAAGAGAGACCCAGTATACACACAGATTTAAATCAAACAAAATGGACTTTAAGACCCCCCCACCCCCTGAGAAATAAAACGAGAAAAAAAGAGACTATTTTGCTATGTCAAATATCCATGACACTTGATATAAGATCAAGCAAGTGTAAATTGAGTCTAACTAAGAACATGAATTCTTGTTGTAATGCTAAAACGTTACTGGGTACATAAAAATTTGGAAAATCCAAGTTGGGGCCAATACACTGGCATAGAGTATTGGCCCAACAACTAAAGGCCACATTTTATTTTTAAGCACAGATTGAACATTTTAAAGACCGGACTATGTGTTAGGCTAAACAAACTTCAAAGGTTGGTTTCTTTCAACGTATAGTACCAGAACACAATGTAATTAAGGTACAAATTAAAACAAAAGAGTGATTTATTTGTAAATTTTAAAAGATATTTCTAAATAACCCATAAGAAAAAATATATTCACTACTGAATGAAAATAAAAATACACTATCATGGGATATATCTAAAACAATATATTTAAATATATGGAACATATAAAATTATATCAGTATGTATAACCATAGAAGAAAACAGGAAAGACTACAAATAAATGCACTGAATTTCAACTGACATGAGAAAAGAAACAGGAAAAAGTAAAGAAATAATGAAGGGCAGAAGTTAGTAAACAAACAGACAATATAAAAAGCAAAGTCTAAAGTTGCTCTTTTGAAAACTAATAAATAAGCAAACCTCTTAAAGTGCTAATCATGAAAAACAGAATGAACTAATATGTAACATTAGGAAAAGGGGAGACTTTAGTTTGAATCACATGAAATTGCTGCATTTATACATCAAAAAAGGTCAAATGTTGGTGAGTTCATATGTTTT
>NW_022111373.1:72335430-72336834 GCF_000313985.2 Echinops telfairi | reverse complement strand
TGAAAGCAAAAAGCGTGCCAAAATGTTAACGGTGCTTGTTTTGGGAAGGTAGGAAAGGGGGGTTAGAGTGATTTTTACCTTTAGCTCTAAGCTGTCTATATTTTCAGATTTTCGACTGCCATGTATTAATTACCTTCACCATATTAGGCAACCTTGATCACTATCCACCTCATATTTTCATTCCATTAAACGTTCATCCCATAAAATTTTGTGAGATTTCCCCGCAGAATTTTAAGTAAGAAAGTGAGGAATTGGTCTAGACACCCGACCCTGACCCCCGCCCAAATCTTCAGCAGTTGGGGTACAAAGTGGGCTTCCTTGCGGTGGGGGCCAGAGCTGCTGGGTCTGAAAAGAACTATTTGGAGGGTGGTCTGTTTTATGTTGGGTGCTAACCTCAGGGTGGACCTTTTTAATCAACTACCATTGGCAGGTTACTCTTTGAAACCGTAGCTACAATTCCTACACTCTACCAGAATTAAAGAAAGGCAAGCAAATACATCCATGGTCCGCTGGCAATGAGAGGGTTTGACACCCTCATAACGCCGGGGACAAAAGAAACGCTGAGGGGTAAATGGTGCTATGGGCAAGTAACCACATGGGGGTGCCCAGAAGGGAATTCAGAGGCAGCTGGCTCCTTTCAAAGACCCTTCCTTACTCCCAGTGGCTGGGCCAGACCAAGCCCTGCCTCTTCAAGTTAGGTCCTGTCGTCTGGTCTTGGGAAGCCTTTTATAAAAAAAGTGGTCTGTCCCGAGTCCTTCAAACACAAAATTGGGGCCGTGGGATTTGTCGTCTCTGAGTAGTCCAGGCCTGTGGTGAGGATTAATTAGTGTTTTTAAAGTGCTGTGGATTTGGTTTGGTTTATTTATTTTCTCAGGATGAAAGCCAATATGCCAGAACCGAGTGTTAATAGGAAAAGCTTGATGTGTGTTACTTGAGACGTGCTGTGTGAAGTTGAAGTGGGGTGGATGGGCTACGGGGCTTGTGGGACTGCTTTTGGTATCAACACCGCCGCATTGCCAAACAAGCTGTAGCGCTCCCAAAGTGGAGGAGGGGGAATAAAAGCCTTTGAAAATTCACAAGGAGAAACATTGTCCCAGTTTGGGCTCTGTTGTGGAGAGCATGCACCGACCCACACCAAGGAAGGTTTGATGGACAGCTGCAGACAGAGATTGGCAGCTAGAGAGACACACATGTGACAAGCTGTAGCACGAGCTCTTGTTTGATAAGAAGAGACAGAAGCCGTAAGCAAGGATATCAGGGCTGACCCTGCCATATGCCCAATTCTCAGACCCCATCCAGGACACCAAGGGGAACCAGGACTCCTGTGGCCACAAGGCCACTCACTGAGAACCCAGCAGGCTGAAGTCTCACAGCAAGCCTGTTATCCTTGTTACATAAATCATC
>NW_022111373.1:72332677-72333803 GCF_000313985.2 Echinops telfairi | reverse complement strand
AACGGTCAAGAAATCAAAATGATCTATCGCATTGGGCAAATCTGCTCACAAGACCTCTTCAAAGTGTTAAAGAGCAAAGATGTCACTTTGAGACCGGTCACACCAATCTCCTCAGATGCCTGGGCAAGCTGATGTTGTGAGGGGCCGTCTAGTCAGTTCCGACCCCCAGCGACCTTACGCACAACAGAACGAAACCCGGCCCGGTCCTGTGTCATCCGCACAATTGTTCCCAAGCCCGAGCCCATTAAGTGAAAGTTAGGTATTGAATAAGGAAAATAGGAGAATAATCGATATATTTGAATTATGGTGCTGATGAAAACTATTGAATGGACTTCCAGAAGAACTAACCAATATGTCTTGGATGAAGTCTGGCCAGAATACTCCTTAGAACGGAAGATGGCAAAACTTCATGGCATGTACGTTGGAGACGTCCTCAGGAAAGACCAGTCTCTGCAGAAGGGCAGCCTGCTTGGTCAGGGAGAGGGGTCAGCAAAAGGGAGGGAGACTTGTGAGTGATGGACGGACACCGTGGCTGCACACTGGGCTCAAACAGCAACCTGAGCACGATGCTGCACTGGGCAAGATTGTCTTCAGTGGCCCGGAGGGTCGCTCTGCGTCCAAACCAACTCTTGGATACCTAACACTAACCCTCTGTGCCCAACGTGAGACGGTGGCCACGCCTCACCAGCTGGGCCATGCGCGGCTCTCTCACCTCAACAGCGCGCATCCCGAGCCCTCACGTTCTCACAGGTTTCCTTACGGCCCAACCTGTACCCCTGGAGAAAGACTTTTTTCTTTTTTCTTTCAGGAAATGACTTTAAAATATTTCAGCAAAGGGTGCATTTCACATGGAATAAGTAAGTAATTCTTAAGATCTATTCTTAGAAGGGAAGGGTGGGGGAGTACCAGCTGAACAGAAACAAAAAAGCTTCCAAGGTTTGTGAGCAAAGGCTCAGAACAAAGCTTCCAGAGATGGATTAAAAAAGTCCGTGAAGCACGCAGGAAAGCAGCAGCCCACGTGCTGATGGCGTGGTGTTGAAGGCTGGGAAGGGACAGAAAGCCCACACCAAACCAACAGGCCTGGACTCAACTGCTCTGTTGTGGAGAGCATGCACCGACCCACACC
>NW_022111373.1:72320154-72331896 GCF_000313985.2 Echinops telfairi | reverse complement strand
ATGACAGAGCATGCGCTGTTACGCAAAAACTGCGATAGAGTGAAGCCGCAGAAGTCGAAGCGCGAAGTGGCGAGGGTTCACTGTACCAGGGTCTTGAAGAAAATTCTATGGTCTTCTAAGTCAATTTCTGGCCCCCTCCCCCCCGCCCCAGCCCCTTTTTGAAACATATATATATATATTTTTTCCTCCCAGGAAGGTCTGGGGAAAAGGGAGGAAGACGGGTAGGACGGGCCACATCGGCTCTTCTGGCGATGCATTCAATGCCGTGGGGCCGCAAGGGCGGGTACTTACAAGCTAGCTACGTGGCTTCCAGCAGCTCTCTATGACAATGCCAATGACAGATGGAAAGTGGTCTGTGACTATGAAATCATCTTCATTTTAATGTATAATGTCAATGACATCTGGGGGTACTGTGGGGCTCCGACAAGCACGAGACATGATAGTAATGCCTTTACAGCGTGCTGGTCCGATCCTCTCTTATTCATTCAGCACATGTTCGCTGAGAACTACCCATGATGGTGGCCAGCCCTGTGTTACGTACTGGGTTAGAACAGTGAATAAGAATATCGAGGCCTGTCTTCACATTGTCTACACTTCCCTGAGGTCACTGTGGGGCGACAGATCCCTCGGTCTATGACTTCTGTCTTGTGTGAATCAAACATTTGAGCCAGCCTTTTGGGGGTATCTTTTATGCGAGTTATAGCCTACAAAGGGTATATGACCATGTAAATAATGCCAACTTCACATCCCCAGAGGAAGGCTGTCTTGGTGTATCCTATAACCTTTGAGTAACAGAATAGAGGGGTTAAGAGCTGCTAAAAGCCAAGCGGCCAATTTTTGAGAAACCCTGGTGCTACTTCGGGCTTACTTAGGAAGCACAGGGGCTTCCCTAGGAAGCATCCTAAACCTACTCCTATGATTTGTGATCTGGGGGTCACGGGCGCACCAACCCCAAGATCATCCCTGGAAGGAGAGAGAGCGCGGGCAGAAAAGCAATTAAAGTCAGACTCTCTCCATTAGGACTCAGAGAGGTCGGCAGGAAGTAGCATCAACAATGTCATATCAGAATTCAGATTGATTTCCTGTTCATAATGTTTCCAGTAGTAGTTCTCTATTTGCCACCATGCCGATGACTGTCACTGCTGGTTAAGGAGCGCGGCCTTCCTAACAGGGCAAAAGAGGAGAGAAACCGAGGGAGCAGCTTGGCTCCTTTGAGGCCCTGTGGATACTGAGATCGACAGAACAGTGAAGCCAGCGAGAGCGTCGGGATTCCTTTCATTCAGTTTCCTCACCTCTCCACGATCTGGCCTCGGGGAGATGGAGGTAGAATATTCCCCTCTGCTCCCAGGCACGGGAGCCCTGGTGGAACAGGTTGGGCATTGGGCTGAGATCTGAAAAGTGAGCAGTTCAAAACCACCAGCAGCTCCTCAGGAGAAAGATGGGGCTTTCTACTCCCATAGAGGTACAGTCTCGGAAACACTCAAGGGCAGTTCTACCCTGTCCTATAGAGTCACTAGGAGTCAGAATTCACACTAAGTACAAACAACCTGGGGTGTGCTAGACTTAGAAACCTAAGGGACGTTCCTGTTCTAACACTAACCTCATGGCTAGTCCTCGAAATTGACTGTTTTCAAATTCCATGAAAGCTTTCAAAACATATCATTGGGTATGCGTTAGCCCAGTAACTGCAAAGCGGGCAGTTCAACTCCACCAGCCGCTCTACAGGAGAAAGATACGACTGTTTGCTCCCTCGGAAACCTGCTGAGTCAGAACTGACTCGATGACACGGAGGTTTGGGGATTTTATACTCTATGAATATGATTTCCAGGCTTGGCTCTCTTATAAATACATATTGCTTTATAAACCAACCAACCCACTGCCATTTCGCCAATTCCAACTCACAATGACCATACAGGGCAGAGCAGAACTGCTCCGTGGGGTTTCTGAGATGATAAATCTTTATAGGAGCAGGCAGCTTTATGTTTCTCCGACAGTGTGGCTGGTGGGTTTGAACTGCCTACCTTGCACATAGTAGCCCAAGGCATAACCCACTGCGCCACAAGGGCTCCTTAGAATGTCTTCTAGCTAGAATTAATTCCCTTCCACAAGTGAATTACATAGGAAAGTTCCTATTTCATCTTCTTAAAAAGGAAAGTCCCCTCAGAATGCTCTTGTTGTCTCTACGTCTGCCTCACAGTGGATTGGAGTGGGGAAAAACAAACCTAAGGAGAAAACACCCATGGGCTGCCCATACATGATGGGGACGGTGGCACTTTGCCATCTCACAGACAGAAGAGATATCCATAGGTGCGGACCGATAGTGAATGTGTGTGTGTGTGTGTGTGTGTGTGTCCCATTGGCTCCTCTAGAATCCAAACTAATACATAACCTGGGGACCCAGGAGGTGCTAGGTAGCACCAAGTCAGGCCAACCAAAGGTTGTGAAGACACACAATCTGGCACTTGAGCCTGGCTTACTTGACCAGGAATTCTCTAGAAGAGGGCCATGACGTTCTTCAATGAGAACAGGGCAACAGCGTCCCATGTGTCAGAGACCCCATGGTTCCTCCTGTTCCACAGAGAGCAAAATGGCTAGAAGTGGTGGAGTTAAGACCAGCAGTCACCTCTGTTGACTTATACCCTGGTGCTCCTTCTGCGGCAAGCCGCCCTCTGTGGCACTGAAGCCACAATGAGCTTAGTGGAACGAGGGCCAGGGAGGACCATTTGCCTTTATCAACTCAAGCGATGAAAGAGAACACAAGGACAGAGATGCATGAGGTGATAAAGCTGTCTTCGAGAACCAGAGATTGACGAAGAATAGACTGGGTACTCACATGGCGAGGTGTCAACAAAGTTTGGGTCGATGTTATGCAGCAACTCCACTCTGGGGGATGGGCTTCCTTCACTAGAAAAGAAGTTTTTAGGTAATATTAATTTCCTCTCTCAAATGGGTACGAGTTATTTTAATACTTCCTCTCCTTGAAGGTGTAGGAAATAACAATCCTACCAGTTAACAACTTTGTCATGAATCCAGAGGTCTCCAAAATTTGTGGCTCGTCCACTTACAGGCATTCATCTTGCCTGCATTCAAACAATGTCTAAACATTTATAGAACGTCAGTGTCTAGCATGTGGTGGTCTTAAAAATATGTCTTATGACTCCTTGCCCTAAACAATGCACTGTATTTGAGCCACCAGAGAAATGAGAACCCAATTCATCCTGTGAAGACAGCTAGCTTCATACTGAATATTCACAAGGAAATGAGGACACGACATCTATTCAAAATAGCATTGATGTTATAGATGCAGTATGCCTTCGGCAGAGCAGCCTGCGCCAGGACTATTCCTGTCGTTTGTATCCACATTTATAGCATGGAACTTTTTATACAAATACATGTGAAATACCTAGATCTCATTAAGGTTTGTCTTCTTAAGTGGACATGTAAATATAATCACAACCCATGTTCGTGTGGAAAAGAAACTACAAGATGATTTAGCTCAACCTCCTACTGTTACAAATAAGGAAGAAATATGTGAGTTAGTGACAAAATTCTGGGTATATGACTTTCAGAAACACGTTCTTAAAAACTGGGACCATAACTACCATTAGATATATGTGAGGAACACAAGAAGTGCCCAGGACATTTTGATAGTAAAGGCTCAGCCTTGTGGGAGAAGTGTCTAAAGATATTCCGATCTCTGGAAGAATACTTCAGACTACTTGATAATTCAATACTACAAAGTTCTTTTAATATCAGAAAATTTGAAAACATCTGAATGACCAATAAGGCTCTTGATATAACAAGAAGAATGCTAGCAGGCATCCCCGTGTTCATCTGCCTAGTTTCTTCTAAAAGATCACACCACTCATTCACTTTTCCATCTGCCATGTCTATTTAGTGGGTATCATTAGGAGCTATGGATTTCAGGGTCTAATAAAATTTCAAAAAAATATCTCGGTTAATATTGGCAACTTTCTTTTTAACCAAGTAAGGAAATATTAAAACAAAAATAAATGAGTGGAAAAGTAACATTAGAAAACAATAAACCTTCAACTGTTCATTAAAAACATAATTCAATAAGCAAAAACAGGAAGGAGAGTATCTCAGAATAAATGCTAGTCCTTTCAATTGAATACATTTAGCTTTAGAATCTTATAAGGTTCCTGTCCCTGTCTCCTCCATAAAGCCCATTCCTTGAAGGGATTAGAAGGACAATACTTAGTGACCTCTAGCCCTGGGTACAGCAGGCGCAGCACTGGGGGAAGGGCGCATCTCTTTTCTCATGTTCTACCTGAGGGCATTTGTAATGCCAAATACCAGGAATTGGGATCTAGTGAAGAATAGACACAGAGCAGTTGCTGTCCTTTGATAGGAAGTGATGCCTAGAAACAGGAAAACTACTGTGGCATACAGAAGGAAAGCCAATAGACGACATCGTGATAGATGGAGAAAAGATTGAAGTTGTCAAAGACTCCATCTTGCTTGAATCCACAATCAATGCCCATGGAAGTAGTCCAGAAATCAAATGACATATTGCACTGGGTAAGTCTGCTGCACAAGATCTCTTTAAAAAGTTAAAAAGCGGTGATGTCACTTTGAGGAATACGGTGTGTTTGACCCAAGCCAAGGTATTTTCAATGGTTTCATATGCATGCAAAAGGTGGACAGCGCGTAAGGAGGACTGGAGGAAAGAATCCGTGCATTTGAGTTGCAGTGCTGGTGAAGCATATCAAAAGTACGGTGGCCTATCAGAAGAACCAGTAAATCTGGACGATGTACAGTCGGATGCTCCTTAGATGCTACATCCAAATTAAATCAAGTGCCTTACCCTATTCTGAACACTATATGGACTTCACAATGCTTTCGTTCATTTTTATGTTCTCTCCTGACTTCTTCATCATGATCATAAAAGATTTTAATTCTGTTTCCTTATTCTCAACACCACAAATTAGGTATCATTACAATCAACCTGAAAGTGGGTTAGATGTTCTCGTATTAGCCATTTTCTTTGTTCATCGTCTCAGAAGTTCTGGGGTTCCTTTCATTCTTCTTGAAATGTACTCTTCAGAACGTCTTTAGTGATGTTGTTTATAGCAAGGACTCCCATTTTTCATTTATCGGAAAACTGTATTTGTCTTTATTTTCCCTAGCTTTTTGAAGTAATCAGTTTTGCTGGCTATAAAATTCTAGGATGAAAAAAAATTATTTTCCTTCACATGAAAGCTGTCACTCTACTGTCCTCTAAGTTCTGTTATTATTACTGAGAATAATAATAATAAATATTATTTTTGTCAATATATTTGTCTCTTTTCTATCTGGTATTTTTTTCATATTTTCTCTTTGATATTTTGTGGGTTTCGATAGAATTGTGGTCATAATTTTGAAAAGGTGAATAAAGGACAGAGAGATTATTGCAGATTATTGGTTATTGCAGAGATGTGGCCTGGTGATGGGGACGCCTAATTCTCCAGGGGCCTGAATGATGTGCCCAGGAAGAACAAGGCCCGCTCTCTGCATGCAGGTATTGAATTTCGCCATAGCTCAGACACTGGACATGGTTTCTCAGCTTCCTGGGAAGGAGCACACAATACGGTATTAACATATTAACCTTCTCCTTCATACACCAAAGGAAAAGAAAGCTTAGGAAATAGCCACACCTTGTCAGTGTACTTTAAAACACTTAAGAATTACTCATGGTTTTAAAAACTCTTAAAAACTCACAAATCTTTGGTCAATTACGTTTGAATAGATTCTAATAATCATAGGAAAGTTCTTAATCCTGTATCAGGAGGGAAAAATGCTAGTGTTTCTATTCTGTTTTATACCTGTGCTCATGTTTGGGCCAACCTCTCCCTTGAGTTGGCTTACTCTGAACTCATTCCTACGCCTTGGAAATTTGTTGTCATCAAGAACCCCCACCCTCTCATGCACACTGTTATCCCTATATCTTAGCCCCGTGTTAAAAACAATAATGAACTTGACTTATCTTCATCTTCCCTTCACCATGAAATCTCTTCAAACAGTTTTTATACTAGTGCTTCTCCAACTTGCCTGCACCTTAGAGTGACCTTGAGAACTTTTGAAATCTAGCCACTGAGGCTGTACTTCATGGCAGTAAGATCTCTGCGCATGTTAAGCATTTCTTAACTCCTCAGGTGACTCCAATTTCCAAGCTTGCAAACCAATGCTTCAGAAGTTCAAGCTTTATTTTTTTGTTCATAACATTTTTTAAATTGTGGCAAAAATATTGAGTTAGTTAATTGTGCCAACCTGGCCGATAATCACATGTGGGGCTAATTGAAAGGTGGAGGGATAAATGGGTAGTGAGCTTCGCCTTTCTAGTTCTTGGGTCTCTTGCTTTGTGATGGTCGCACCAGGGTGCACCTGCCTCTGCAGTTCCCTGCTTCCGCTTGCAAGATTGACTTCCTACAAGACATCCCCAAGGAGAAGCCACATGGACCTATCCCGATGCAGCCCTGGGTGCTGGAGCTGCTGTGTGGAGACCCGTGCTAGTGCTGAGATGCTTATTCGTTCACTGACTCAGCTTTCCTCCTGCAGTCGGCATCATTGCCTCTGTTTTGTGAGGTGGAGGACTTTGTGGACTGGTGTTGGGTAAATGGGTTAATGTTGGACTTGTGGGCTTGGCCAGCATTGGGTTGGGATGTTTTCGTGATGCACACTTTATTTACATAAAACTCTCTTATCCACGAGTTGCTGTGGATTTGTTTCTCTAAAGTACCTAGACTAATACAAATATACACAAGGAAACATTTTCCAATTCAAAAACTTCTACGTGTATAATTCAGTGCCATTAACTATATTATTTGCGTTGTATAATCATTATTGATATTCTTTTCCAAATTATTCTACCACCATTAAAATGAACTCAAGGCCCCATAAGCAAAAATTCTTCCTCCTTCACCCATGGTAACCATTGGTCAAGTTTGGTTTCTTCTTATTTTTTTAAGCAGTTTTCTTGATAGAGTATTCACATATCATACACTTCCATAGTTAAATCACTTTTCAAAAGAGTTGTGTGTACAGCATCACAATCAGTTCTAATGCTCCCTTCCCCACTCCTGAATTCATTGCGATGCTCAAGCTTTAATGTACAGATTAATCACCTGAGGTTCTTGTTAAAAAATGCAGGTCCTGACTTACTAGCTTGGGGTAGGGGTTGAGATTCTACAAGTCTAATGGATACCCCGGTGACCCTAATTCTCCAGTTTGGGAACCACACTTTGAGAAGTGAGGCTTGAGGAAGGCTCCCAGACTTTTCCTTCAAGGGATTTAATCTGTAATTACCAATGCACTGTGATTCATGCTTGATCAGTTTCAGGTAGCAGGAGCTGGCAAACACTTTCCATTTCTTCGTCTTTGGCATTGGTGTTTGGTGTGTACACTTTAATTCTTTTCATAGTAACTTGTCTTCCTTAGAGGGCTGTGGATGTTACAGGATCACCGACAGTGTTGCACTTCAGGATAGACTTCAAAATGTTCTTTTTAATCATGGGTGCGACCTCTTCTTCTGCTTGCCATTCCTAGCAGAGCAGACCATCCGATTGTCTGATGCACGATGTCTAACACTAACCAGTTCAGCTCACTAGTACCTCGCTTATTAATCTTGTTATGTTCTATTTCATTCTGAGAGCGGATTCCAGAGCAATGGTTCTTGACCTTAGTTACACAGTGCAATCCCTGGGCATAGGAGGGGTGGGGTGGGAGAACTGATCCTTGAGCACCTTTCATTGAGATATAGTTGGTCTGGGATTCAGTTAGCCCTAAGATATTTTTTAAGTATAATTTACAAACCATACATTTACCTAATAAAGTGTGTAACCCTATGTTTAGTACATTCACAGAATTATACGACCAATGAACCCTTCACATTAGCTGTCTTTCCTATTCCATCTTTCCCCATCCTCTAGTCTTAGGGACCCACTGATCTACTTTCTTTTGCAATAAATTTGCCTATTCATGATATTACATTGAAATGTGACCTATTGTGACTGGCTTATTTCGACTAGCAGAATGTTTTCAAGTTCATCAAGTTTATCAGTGTGGTAGTTACATAATCTCCTGTCAAATTGAGAAAAGGGGTGGAGTCTAGCCTGACAATCAGGTCGCAGCTTGATGACCTCATTTAGAGGTGCTATAGAGATAAATAGATCACTGGAGGTCAGACTCAGTCTCTCCGCCTTCCCTTTCCTGCTGTTGAGACACTCAGAGAGCTGGAGGAAACATGCGGAGAACCGCACCAGCATTGAGATGCTTCCATCACCACTGGATACAAAAGACCTTCTACCCACTGGCCTGTAAACTTCCTGCATTCTGCATCATTGCATGTGCTGCATGAGTCTAAACAGGAATTTATGGCCTAGAATCAAACATATGGGCTAATATTGGACTTATGGATTAATCTGGACTGAGCTGGGATGTTTTCTCAATATATAATTGCTTTTTTATATAAAGTTCTTATACACGTATGAGTGTCTATGAATTTGTTTCTCTAGTCAACCCATACTAGCACAATCCGTATTTCATTTTATTTTTTAATGACCAAATAACATCCCATTGGATGGACAGAACCAGCTGCTATGGCTTAATTGTTACACGTTGGGCTGTTGGAAACCACCAGCCGCTCTGAGTGAGAAAACAAGGCTATAGTGGCAGAAACTCAGAGGGGGCAATTCTACTGTATCCTTTAGGGTGGCTATGATTCGGAACTGATCCAATGGCAGTGAGTTTTTCTTCAATTTGTATGGATACACCTCATTTTGCTTACCCAATTATAAGTTGATACTACATTTGAATATTTCCCCACAATTATGAATAATGCTGGCATGAGCATTATTTCAAAATTTTCATTTCCAGTGGGTATATAACTGGTAATGAATTGTAACATCATATGAAAACTTTCAAAGGCCTGCCAAATTGCTTTCTGAGACAGTTGTATCATTTTACACTCCCATCGGCAGTGTTTAAGGACTCGGATTTCTCAACACACTAACCAACACTTGTGATTGCTTTGGGTTTTGCTCTTTTATTCTAGCCATTCTAGTAGCGTGAAGTGGCACCTCTTTGTGATTTTGAGCTGCATTTCCCTAGTGACTAATGTGCGTGGATTACTTATCTGTCTTACTCGGGGAAATTTATATTCATGCCTTTTCAAATTGGTTGCCTTTTGTGTATTGAATGGCAAGAGCTCTTTATATATTCTAGATGAAGGTCCTTTATCAGACATACAAGAATGATTAAAAAATATTTCCTCCCATTTTTTGAGTTAGTTGTCTTTTCACTTTTTACATGGTATCATTTTAGCACAAGTATTTCATTTTGGTGTAATTCACTTTGCCTAGTTTTCTTCTCTTACTTCTGCTTTTGGTTTCTAGCTAAGAATTATTGTCTGATTCTGAGTCACAAAGATTTGTTTTGTCGTTTAAGATTAATTACCAAATTGATTTTTTGCTAGCGTATAGCATGTGATAGCTCTAATCTACTACTGTTTCCTGTATTATGTTGCTGCTAGGTGCTGTCAGGTCGACTCCGGGCCACAGAGACTCCGCACAACAGAAGCAAACACTGTCCGTCCGGGGCCATCCTCACGATTGTCCCCGTGCCTGAGCCCATTGTTGCAGCCACTGGGTCAGGCCATCTTGTTGAGGACCTTCCTCTTTTTTACCGTTCCTCGACTTTTTCTAGCACGAGGTCCTTCTGCAGGGACTGGTCTCTCCTGACAACTATATGTATGCATACGCATCTATCCATTCATTTATAAATGATGTTATTAACAGTGCAGTATTTTTGTACATTACATTGTTCCAAGTTACATTTCCATGCACTCAATCTGTAGCACTTCAGATCTTCCTTCTGATAATTCTGCAGATTGTCCTCTCACTTATACAACACAGTATTATCTTTTTGAGCACACATTTTGAAAGATTACATCTCAACTCCACGAATTACTGGATATATAAACATAAGCTTTATTGTCCTCATAAGTGGAATATGAATAATACCTATCTTCCAGAGTTTGAGAAGCCACTTTATTAAAAATGTGGGTTCTTGACTCTGCAGACATGGAAAGAGTATAACCATAGATAAAAGACTATCATCTGAGGCACACATAGAGAATTATATTTTAAAAGAATGGAATATGAATATCCCTTTCCATTCATCTTGCTGGTAAGAGTTCTGCTTATGGATTGCATTGTAGAACTTAAGTAAGATATGTTACACTATTCTCACCCTTGTTAGAACTTCTTTTTAGAAAATTCTAAGTGTCAAATGACTTAGTTATGCAGTCTACCCCTTATGAAGTTGCCTATACAATACATATGTTGCTATATCATAATTAGAAATGTTCCTTATTTTTTGCTTTGTTTAGGTTTATGTTATCATTTAGTTGTTATCAGGTGTGACAAGACCATGGAAGAGGCCATCATGCTTGATAAGGTAGCGGCTCAGTGGAAAGCCTGAAAACCCTCAATGAGATGGGTTGGCACAGTGCCTGAAACCTGGGGCTCACCCATATCAATGGTAGTGAGGATGGCGCAGGACTGCAGTGCTTGCTCTGGTGTAGATCGGTTGCTGCAAGTCAAAGCAGACTCCACGGTACCTGACAACAACAGCAGCAAGGCAGGCACAGAGGGGATTGCTCAAGGATCTCATGCACGCTGCATCCTGTCCCACCTCCATCATGTATTACAAGTAGAAAGCTGAACCATTTTTGTTCATCATTGACTGTTTAGTGACGGAGACCTTCATCTAAACATGTGAATTGGGTGTGTTCCATGCATGTCCATAAGACACCCAACTGGAGTCAATTTTGGTTTTGTTTTATTTGTTTGCTTTGGCTACACTAGTATGAATAATAATAACTAGCATGTATTGAACATTTCTTGTGTATGTGCCTCATACTACTTTAAATGCTTTATATTATCTCATTTAGTCAATACTCAATGCCTATTGAAAAATGGTTAAGTGACTTAAAAGAGCAAGGGTTGGGATCAGGTCAAGATGGCGCCCAGGTAAGCAGCACATACTGAGAGCGCTTTTGTGCACGATGGGTCTGGTGTTCAAGTGGCCTAGTGGAAGGATTCTGGTAAGTGAGAGGACCACTGGGACAACACCCCCCCACCCCCCAACCCCCCACACACATCTGTCCTGAGCTGGAGCCCCTGAGATCTGATCCTTGGGACAACTCAGTTCATCCAACTGAGCTGCCCTTGCACACCGCCGCAACCACTGCCACCGCCACTGCCACCGTTGCAGTCACTGATTGCCCCACCCCACCCCAGGCCTGGTATCCACACCAGGAGCTGCTTGGATGCCCCGCCAAGACGCACACAGCTGTGGCAGGAACCCCTGCAGTAGTTGCCTACTCACAGAGATCCACTTGGAGATCGGCTTCCTTCTCCTGTGGTTCCCCTCTCTCCACATGGCAGCGTTCTGCCACCAAGCTCAGGTCTCTCCTTCCATTCCCCTGGGGTCCCAGGAACCGACCTTCAGTCTACCTGTAGACTGAGGGTACCCCACCCTGAGACCCCTCCACTGGTGCCCCTGCCTGCCAGCTTGCTTCCAAAGCTCACTCCACCAGCACCAGCCCACACTGTCCTAGCAGCCATGGGTGCTCCTGTGGGCACCACTCTCACTGTCTGCACACCGGCTCAGCACTTCCCTAGTGTTCCAGGCCCACGGGCAGCAGGCATGAGTGCATCCTTGATCTGAAGAGCATATATC
>NW_022111373.1:72311165-72319110 GCF_000313985.2 Echinops telfairi | reverse complement strand
ATTTTAAGAGAAGCAAGAGAAAAGAGGACAGTCACATACAAGGGAGCCCAGGTAACAATATGCTCATACCTATCAGCAGAAACCATGAAGAGGAGGAGAGAGTGGAGCAACATCTTCCATAAGCTGAAAGAAAAAAACGGCTGCCCAAGAATCCTTTACCCTGCCAAATTATCCATTAAGATAGATGGGGAGATAAGGGGCTTCCAAGACAAGGAAAGACTCAAAGAATATGCTGCAAGACACCCAACCCTGCGGAAGATCCTGGCCAACTCACTATGGTCAGAGGATCAACCTTCACCAAGCACAAGCAGGAGACCACCATATAGCCCAACTCCATCCAGAAGCCAACATGGCAACAACAATAACCAAGATAACAAGGCCTCAGAGGGAAAAGAAGACAAGAAAGAAGTTCCCCCCCCCCAAAAAAACACAGCACATTGATTTAAAGAAAGATAGGAAAGATAGGAAAACACCCAAAACGCAAGACACGGTATGACAGCAATGAATCCAAAGATGGTGATAATAACTCTGAACTCAAATGGCCTCAATTCATACATTAAAAGGAAAAAAGCTTGAGAACTGGCACAGAAAACATAACAATCAGTTGCCTGGAAGAAACACATTTTAAGCGCACGGACAAAAACTAAGAATAAAAGGCTAGCAGAAAGTATACTAGGCAAACGGCAACCTAAAAAAAGGCAGGACTGGCAATCCTAATCTCCAACAAATTGACCTCAGGGTTCAAACCATAAAAAAGACAAGGAGGGGCACTAAATAATTCTCAAAGGATCAGTAAACCAGGAACCAGCTGGCATATTGAATATTTACTTGCCTAACAATGAAGTGGTGAATTTTGTCAGACTATTAAAAAGATGAATAAAAAATCACAGATTCAACAATCATAGTAGGTGACTTTAATACACCACTATATGAGAAAGATAGATCATTGGGAAAGAAGCTCAGCAAGGAGACTATAGAGCTAAACAATACAATTAGGCAACTGGACCTGATAGACATTTATAGAGGTTTCCATTTAACACAAACAAATTCACATTCTTCTCAAGCCCACATAGCTCATTTTCAAGAGTTGACCACATGCTGGGGCACAAGTCAAGCCTGAGTGCATTCAAGCACATAAAGATTATTCAGACGTCTTTCTCAGATCACCACACTATAAAGCTAGAGTATGACACCTGACCTTCAGGTGGGGGAAAGGAACCGACTTACAATGCCCACACAGAAGCAAACCAAGAAGGAAAAACAGAAAGAGACAGTCGGTCTAGATTCCATATAGGCACACCAAGCCTGGTGGATGATGACCCCGAATGGAACTGCTAAGGCACAGAGAGGACTGTGGGACTGCCAACAACTCAAGACATGTTGTCCCCTAACTGGAGCGTACTGTGAGAGAGAACAATAATGGGGACACAGTGTGGACTGAATCCCCCGCAGTGGGATAAATCATAAATGGAGCATAACACATCAGCAACTGGAGTAAAGCCAATCCACAGAGCCCCTGAGGAACCTCAAGAATGGACTTTGGGCTAGGAGGGGCAGTCCCCGGATCTCCCCCAGGACCAGGGGGGAGGGACTCATGGAAGCCAGCGAACAGACCTGGATCAATGTAGGGTTTTTTTTTAATCTCTTCCTTTTTTCAACCTTATGTTTTCTTATTGTTTGGATTAGGACATTGCTGGTTTGCCTACTTATATGGGATGGACATGGGAGGGAAGCTCGGAGAGAAAGCAACAGGGCCAATGGCCCAGTAGGGTCTAGGGTGAAGAAGGAGGTTGGGAGAAGGGTGTGGTGAGCGTACAGCGCCATTGATAGGGGAACAACTAGGGAATCTAAACTAACACCTAGGAGGGTGTAGAGAACCTGTGAGTATTAGAGCAACACCAATTTCGCTGCAAGGAAGAACTAAGAGGTGGAAGAAAGGGGAAAGTGATGATGGGGCAGGAGGAGGCAAAAGGAAACAGAGGAAAACTCTGGGAAGCAAAGGTATGGATAGGAGTATTAACAGAGGCATGTACTTATGTAAATACATCAATCCATAAAAATAGAGGTATTGGCCTATGGACATATATTTATAAGGCAATACACAGAGGTTGCAGATGGGCCTTGGGTTTCAGCTCATACCTTCCCTCAATACAAGAACACTTTGTTCTAAGAAATTGGCATTTTGTGATGCTCACCCCACCTCACCCCCCAAAGATTGCTGAAGACAAAATAGGTACATAAGCAGATGTGGTGAAGACAGTAGAGGGTGCCTGGCTATTAAAAGATACAGTGTCTTGGATCTTAAAGCTTGAAGTTATACAAGTGGCCATCCAACAATGAAGCAACAAGCCCACATGGAAGAAGCACATCAGCTGGTGCGATCATGAGGTGTCATTGGGATTGGACAATGGGCATCAGAAGATTCATAACAAACAATAAACAAACAAAAACACATTGGTGAGAAGAGGGGGGTTGGAGCGGAGACCCAAAGCCTATCTGTGGACAACGGAACATCTCCCCACAGAGGGGTTTCAGAGAGGGGATGAGTCAATCAGGGTGCAGTAGAGCACTGATGGATCACGCAATATACCTCTGATCCCTTGAGGCCTCCTCACCCCCCACTATCATGACCCCAGTGCTGCTCCCTACTGTGGGCTAGACAAGAGCATGTACATAGGTATAGGCAAGAGAAACAACTCACAACACATGGAACCCAGGAATAGGAATGGGAACAGCTATACCAAAAGGGTAGGGGGAAGGTGGGGAGAGGTGGGAAGGGAGTGACTATCGATTGCAATGAGTGGCACACAACCACACACCCCCATCCAGTGGGAAGAACAACAGAAACCAGAGGAGAAGGGAGACAACGGTCAGTGTGAGATATATATAACAATCTAATAATCTATCAATCTATCAAAAATAATAACAATCTATAATCTATCACAGGGCCATGAGGGGGAGGGGGGGAAGAGGAGCTGATCCCAAGGGCTCAATGGAAAGTAAATGTCTAGCAAAGAACGATGGAATATGTGTACAGATATGTCAGATACAATTGATATATAGATTGCAACAAGAGTTGTAAGAGCCCCCAATAAAATGATCTAAAAAATAAAAATAAAGAAAGAAGGGGTGGGGGGAAGAGTAAGTGTTGGAACTAGGTTTGAAACTAAAGGAGACTAACTGAATCTCTACTTGTAGCCACGGGCTTAAGTGTTTCTGTAGCTTAATGTAGACATGACTTAAGAGTCTTCACCAATGTGTTAAATTTCCATCCATTTAGCTTATCTCTTAGCCTCTATTAACAAATATCTGTTCATTATAAGTATCACGATTCTCATTCTCCATTCTCTTAAAGATTTATATAAAGTAGTTAATTGTCTATGGTAGAGTTTCAGTTTTCATTTTTAAGTTATGTAAAATTTTATTTTGTAAATTCCTCATTTTTAAAAAGACAAAGAGACACTGATCAGTGACTAGTTTCCAATATGCTATAAATATTTTTGAAAAGTCTACAGTTTCAGACATTGAGATCACAGCACTGTCCATTTATAACTAGAGGTTACAGTTTTTGACTTTCATTTTCCAGCTAGTTGAAGGGTGGGGCAGTAAAACATTTTCCATAAATAAATGAAATGCTATTACATCCCATACTTCTTTTACCACTAGCTGCTGACCATCTGTCATAAAAAAGACACACCCCAGGATGTTGTATCAAATTTGGGGGAATAGAAACAGCCATGACAATATTTTCTGAGTTTTGAAAACAAAAATTAGTGAGTGACTAAAATCATTTTGATATCTAAGCTTTCTCCTTGTTGTTTTCATCTTATTCCCAGCTAGTAAGATCTTACAAAGTCCCAGGTTCTATAACAAGTGTTTTATATACATTCTTCTATTAAATCCTCCATAAAGCCTATGGGTTAGACACTATTTTTTTTTTCTTTCTGAACGAGGCAATTTATTAACCCATCATCATTTGTTCTAATGCTTTTTGTTGGCAGCTGCTACCTGTCCAGCGATTCTGCCCAGATCTCTCTGTCCCTGAAGGGTCAGTTTGCAGCTGCCGTCTTGGTCCTCCCCACTGTCTTGAGCCCCTCCCGGGCTTGAAGGACCCGGTGGGCCACGCTCCTGGAGCCCCAGCTGCAGTGGCTGGGCATGACACCGTTTCTCGGCTGTCCCCATAGACCTTGGTCATGGAGCCGACCCCAGGGCCACCCCGAAGGTACAGGTGCCGTGCTGTGGAGGCAGCTCGCATGTAGAGCCAGTTCTCATCATAGGGAGCAAGGCCTTTGTGCTTGGCCAACTTGACCGTGTCTACCCATTCAGGGACTTTCAGCTTCCCAGACTTTTTGAGGAAGGCTGCCAGAGCTCTGACGAACTCCTGCTGGTTCACGTCTTTTACAGTAACTCCAGGCATCATGCGTCCACGCTGCCGGCCGGGGAAAGGGAACCAGGGTAGACACTATTAATGTTACATGTTACACAATAGGAAATTAATTCTTAGAGACATTGAGTAACTTGCCCAAGATCATAGAAATACTAAGAGGAAGAGGCAGGATTTGAACCAGCTCTAACCATAGAGTGCACATTTGAAAACCACTACGCTAGTAGAATTCTTGCAGAACATAATTTCTTTGTTATGTGGGTGTTGGTGACGTTGAGGTTGCATAAATCCCATATTCCTTGAAAAGCTATTTTAACATGCAAATATTACCATGAATAAAAAGTTTAGGTATGGAAATTATACAATTTTAACTAAATTTGGTAAGGAAATGTGTGCACTGAATTCATTTCATATTGAGTTATAGATGGAAAGAGATTTTTCTTCATGCAGATTTTTTATTAAGAAGGCTTGCTAAGTTTTAAAAATAGGCTACTCAAGAATTTATCAATAATATTTTGGAAATAACTGACTCACACCCTTCATATGATCTTTTGCTATCCATTACCCAAACCTAATTGGTAGGACTTGTGAGTTAGTACTGGGGCAAACCAGCAGGGCCTCATGTGACTTTCTTCCAATTTCCGTTCTAATACGCATGGAGAATTACAAAAAGAAGAGAGCTGGCAACAGTGTTGGAAACTAGAGAGAAGGCCAGATGCCAAAGTCCCAAGGGGTTTTTTGCTAACCCCAATGCTGAAGAGATTAAGAACATATTCTTGGATTCTACCATAAGGGTCCAAATTTGATCCTAAAGAGTGTAGAAAAAAGATGAGTTCTCCCTTTCTACCTCTAGCTACAGGCATCAGGGGATGCACTATGCAAAAATATGGCAACGATCTCTGGTTAACTGTCTAGCTAGCTAGATTTTCCTCTCCAATGCCCCAGATTTTTAGCAAATGAGAACATTACCCTGTTACCCAAAAAAAGAAAAAGAAAAGAGTCACAAAGGAAAATGGTTACACAATATTTCAACATGAATTAAGCATAATTAAATCAGTAATTGCCAATATGAAAAACATCATGGGTCAGAAATTTAAAATCTCAGAATAGAAAGGAACAAGCAGAAAGCTGTGAAACAAGAGCTCGCTGGACTTGAGAAAGAAACGTAATACCATGGATTGAATTTTTTCTCCCCCAAATATGTATCAACCCGCCTGGGCCATGAGTCTCAGTGGTTTGGCAATTACGTGTTGATATACTTTAGCAGCTAGGATTCCTCCACCATGATGTGCTTTGATGTGATCAGCAGGCCTGTCGTAAGGGGGATGAAGTGGGCTGTAACAGCCTTACTCAGGTCACATGCCTGATCTGATGAAGGGGACATTTCCTGGACTGTGGCTTGTATCACCTTTTTAACTTACAAGCAGAAAACAGAGAAGTGAGCAGGGAAAGAGGGCCCTACCACCACCAAGAAAGAGATGGGAGCAGAGCACATCTTTTGGACCCAGGGTCCCTACACTGAGACCCTCCTACCTTGGGGAAGATTGATGCCAAGACACATGGAGATTTCCAAGGCACATCAAGCCCACAGATTTTAAAGGGAGAAAGGATCTTCCCCCAGACAGATAAAGAAAGTCTTCCCCTAGAGTTGGAGCTCTGAATTTGGACTTTGAGCTTTCTACACTGGTATGTTTAACTTACTAAAGCCATTGCTGTGTGGCACTTCTGTTACCGCAGCATTAGATAACTAAGGCACTTAACCCAAAACAAAATCTCACGGGGAGAGAGGTGGGTCTGTCTAGACCACAGGGGAGTGAACTAAGAAGGAGAGAACGAGAGGGAGGGAGAGAGGGAGAGAGAAAGAGAGAACCTCATCGTGGCCCACCAATTCCCGGGGACAACATTCCTGCTCAGAGCAGCCAATGCACAGAGAGGACCATAGGGCTGGTCCCACTACAAGACACAACATTCCCTCACTGACCCATAGCACTATGGGGACAGCACTGGAGACACTGTGTGGAAAGTGCTCCCGGTCTGCCCCATGCACAGCAGGTGAAATGCGTAGAGAGTGCAATAGGGCAGCGAGGGGAGCAAAGTAACCAAGTCCCTGAGAAATCTTGAAAACAGACTTCTGGCTCAGGGGACAGGGCTTGGCACCTCATCAGACTTGATCAGAAAACATACATGAGGGTCAGCAGACAGACATGGAACTAAAGAAAAAAATCTCAGAAGCAAAGGTACTTTATATATGACTAAAGAATGCATATGTTGTTGTTAGAGAATAAAAATAGAAAGAGAAAGGGAAATGAATAAAAAATTTAAATGTAGTATAAAGTATGAAAGTCAATAAGATATAGAATTGAAATCTCTGAAAAAAAGAAAAATGGCACATATTTAAAACTGTAATTCAAGATAACTTTTCTGACATAAAGGAAAACCTAAATTTACAGATTGAAAAAATCCAACATGTATCTGCAAATATTGACATAGCATGGTCACCTTTGAGATGGCTACTAGAATTATTAAACTTTAACAATAATAATAATAAAGATCTTCTGAGATGTTGCATAAAAGGATCAAGTGAGGTGTAAAGAAAATAAAACTAGTTGTATTAAATGTTATCAATTATACAAGAAAAAGTATATTAATATTTTCAAAACTCAAAGAAATGAAACATGAGGCAAGGGTTTTAGAACAGTCAAGCTTAGTACATGATGGGAATTCAAGAATTCTCAGACTCCTCAGAAATCTCATAAAGAATGAGCTTTTCCAATTAAGAGGTAATTGGAGAAAACTTGGTAAATGGACAGGGGGTTAAATTGAGTATATTACTGCATATCTAAAGCTAAAAGAAAATGTGGAGAAGAAGAGAGGAAAGGTATTAAAAACGATGTGCTCTGACAAAGTAGAAATAATGTAACTAAAAAAAGGTGACAAGAGAGAGAAAGGAAAGGTACTGCGTAAGTTAATTGACTCCCATATAGGTAATAAGTGGAAGCCAAAATGACATTTAGAGTTGGCATAGCAAATTGAACTCAAGTACATAAAAGGAGCTAATGGAATTCTAAAATACTTGCATAATGATGAACACTAGGAAAAAATATTACTGTTTTCTAAAGAGTCAAAGAAGCAAAATGTAAAAAATAAGATGAACAATGTGACACAGCTCAGTATAAAAACAACAATCAGAGCAATATACCCACATGGGCTTTACTCATCTACTGGAATATAAGCATGACATGACTTTATCACAACAATGACGTCTTCACACCTCATAATGACAGAACACATGTTCTTTTCAAGCATATATTGATTAGACACAAAGTAAGCCCATATACTGAGCTGAAAAACAAGTCTTAACTTTTGAAAGGCTATTTTAGTAATAAGGTGTATTCTCTGACTGAAAATTAACTCAAAATCAATAACATGAGGCAAAGCAGAAATATTTGGATATTGTGTTAGTCTGGGTTGACTAGAGAAACAAATTCATAGACACTCATGTGTATAAGAAAGAGCTTTATATACAAGAGCAATTGAATATTGAGAAAACATCCCAGCCCG
>NW_022111373.1:72305042-72308413 GCF_000313985.2 Echinops telfairi | reverse complement strand
ATATATAAATGTTATATAATAAAAAGAGCTTTGGGAACATTGAAGAAAATTAAACCAAAAAATATAGAATGTATCTATTTCAAAGGTGAATACAGAAGACAAAAACGCTTTGAAAAGATTACATGATTTACAATATCATATTTCAGAAGCTGAGTATATGATCCTAGACTGAGTTTATAAACACTTGTACATGAAAAATAAGCAAATAATTGGCCAAGGTAATAAAAGTACATTTTTCTTTGTTCATTTCTGATTCCTGCCACAAGAGAGTAACAGGTTCTGAACTTCCCTCCTGCCTAAAATAAGCACAGGAAAAACAGAGGGTCTGTTCCCACCAGCCAGACTGGAGAAACAAGGCACTGGGTAGAGTACTCTGATGATTTATTCTCTGTGTCAGCTTGGGTAGGCTATGTTCCCAGTGGTTTGGCCAAATACTCGATGGGTTGCTATCCTGTAATGTAATATGTACTGTAGGGTAATGACCTTCTGTAATATAATCTGGATAGAAGATGAGATTATCTGCTCTCCTAAAGATTTACAGCCTCAGAAATCCTAGGAGTCAGAATCACCAGATGGCGGAGGATAAAAGGCCGACAACTGATTGGTTGAAAAAGAAGTGGCCTTAGTGTATGTTCTGCCTTCAGATGATAAGTAGATATTTTGGCAGAATTTGCTTTCTTTTCCCACTCTGCACGTGACCTACAGCGTTTGGGGACCACCTGCAGATGTCTCCAGCATGCCTCCTCACCTACCAGTTGTGCACTTGCCAGCCCCCGACAACCTCAGGAGCCAGCAGTTTTGACTTTGACCATGCTGGCGCACAATTGTGTTCATCTCTTAAAGTACATCTTTAGCTCTTGTACTATTATGCTTCAATCATTAGGCTTTAGGGCAACTTTGAAAGTCGAGGTGAAAGTTATTTATTTTTCTCTTACTCCATGAACCCTACAGACAACATAACAAGACCCTGCCTGGTCCTGCACCATCATCCTCATCATGGTTATGTCTAAGCCACTGTTGCAGCCACGGTGTCCTCCCACCTTGCTGCGGGTCTCCCTCCTTTTCACTGGTCCTCTGCTCTACCAAGCATGATGTGCTTTTCCCAGGACTGGCCCCTCCGGACAGCAAGTTACAGTATGCGAGGCAGACTTTCGCCATCATCACTTCTAAGGAGCAGCCTGGCTGTACTTCGAAGGTGGGTTCATTTGCGCTTCTCGGGATCCACAATACAGTTGACATTCTGGGCCAGCACCAAACCTCAATGGCATCAATCCTTCTTTGGTCTTCCTTATCCATGGCTCATATTTCACATGCACGTGAGGTGATGGAAAATACCCTGGCTTGTGTGAGGTGCACTTAGCCCTCAAGCGACATCTTTGATCTTTAAGACTTTACACCTGCCCAAAGCAATGCATCATTTGACTGCAGCTTCCATGAGCTTCCACCACTCATCTGTCGGTTTGTTACACTGTGGTGGGTTACACGTGCTGATGCTGGAAGCCAGGCCAACCTGTATTTCAAATACCAGCAGAATCACCCATAGTGGGCAGTTTCAGTGGAGCTTCCAGACGAAGACGCACCAGGAAGAAGGAAAAAGCGTCCGAAGGATGAGCCACCAAAACCTTGTGACTAGCATAGCACGTTCTCGAAAGCTAGACATTTAGCCTTTCTTTTCAGGTTGGAAGGCTCTCGAAATATGACTGCGAAAGAGCTGCCTCCTCAAAGTAGAGCAAACACCGATGCTGTCGGCTTAGCTGATCCTGTTGTCCTTCATTTCTGGCATTCCTACTTCCTGAGGCTTTGTTGAAACTTTCAAAAATGACCATCGTTTTGAAAATAGTGGGCAGGCTACATCAACCAAGGAATGATATGTTTGGGGAAAAGTTCCCAGGACTCAGGGAACAGATCAAGTGACATTTAGTTGCATAGTTGGTTTTGTCCTTTGGAAAAAAATGTCAATGTGGCTCGTCAATGCTCCATCAGCTGGCAAGGTTACCAACTGCGCCGCCACAGATACCGAAAGGAGGCTTGCCCGATGTGGTGAGCATAATTAATTTCATAACAGCCAGGAACTAACTCATTTTCTCAGACACTTTTTATTGAGAAATGCGAAAAGAATGAAAGCAGTTCTTCACGTACTAAGCAGAAATTTGCTGGATTCTCTGAGGACAAGTATTGAAATGCTTGGTTAAACTCTGGACAGAAATTCCACTTAAGAGATAAATAATAAAAAAAATTAAATAAAGAGAAGCCCACCTTCTCATGCTCGGCATACTTGGACAATGATTTTGGCCATATCTGTTAGTGAAATCCCTACAGCCTATCTCGTTTATTCTGATGAAAAATAAAGAGCTCCTGATTCAGAAGAGGAGCCCTGTGGGTGTAATGGGCTACATGTTGGGCTACTAATGGCAAGGTCAGCAGTTCAAAACCACCAGTTACTCTACCGGAGAAAGAAGAGGCTTTCTACTCTTGTAAAGATTTACAATCTCAGCAACCCACAGGGGCCATTGTACTTTGTCCTAGACTCTAGGACCTAGAGAGTCACCCTGAGTCAGACCAACGTGATGGCAGTGAAGGTGGCTTCGTTTGGTGTCAGACTGATCTTAGGAGAATGGTCTGGCACTGAAAAAACGTCCTACAATCTAGAGTGAAAGGTGACCACATTTTCCCCAATTTCTCTGCAGGCAGAAGCAAGTTTGTGTTGAACTCTCAAAGGTTACTTCCGATCAAGATAATTTTAAGATTGGAACAAGGATTTATCATACTTCAGTGGTTTGGACTTTGCCAAAGATAATAGCTAGCTGTATTGAATGAAGACAAAGAAAGGTATTAAAAATGAATTCAACTGTTTCCCAATGCAGGTCTAGCCTACCTTCATCTGGCAAGCAAACTAGGGAGCTTTCATTCCATTTGCTATTGAGTGTTTTCAAACGTCAGTTTTTGTCACCAAAACAAAACAAAGTTGTGTTCGCTGCGGCAGTCCATAGAGCAAAACAAAGCAGAAATAAAAACTGACAGGTTAAAACATGGAACACATATTGCCATATCAAAACCACTAAAACCTTTCTCCTAGTTCTTTATGGGAAACATCAGCAGCCTTCACATTGAAAGTTGGTAATAAACTGACTGGAGGCTCATGATTTGCATTCCTTAGAAAGGTTTATATTGTTGCTGTTAGGTGTAATCAAATTGGTTCCAACTCATGTGGATCCTAATGTACAACAGAAGGAAACACCGCCCAATCCTGTGTCGTCCTCACAATTGTTTGAACCTCTGTATCAGTCCATCTCCTTGAAGGTCTTTCTCTTTCACCTGACCATCACTTGGCCATGCACAATGGCCTTCTTCAGGGGCTGGACCCTCGGGAT
>NW_022111373.1:72288399-72304431 GCF_000313985.2 Echinops telfairi | reverse complement strand
TGATATTTTCAATTTTCTTCATCACACCATAATTCAAGTGCACCAATTCTTCACCAGTCTTCCTTATTCATTGTCCAGCTTTACATGCAAATGAGGTGATTTAAAATATTACGGTTTCAGTGAAACACACCTTAGGCCTCAAAGTGACACCTTTGCTCTTTAATGCTTTAAAATGGCCTCAGCAGCAAATTTGCCTAGTGCAACAACTCCTCTGCTTTCTAGACTGCTGCTTCCCTGGGCAATGATGGTGGACTCAAGTAAAATGAAATCCTTGGCAAGTTTTACTGTTGTGTGGATTTTGGTTTTCTTTATATTCAGCTGTAATCTGTGCTGAAGACTGTTGTCTTTCATCTTCAACAGTAAAGGCTGTATGTGCTCTTTGCTTTCAGCAAGCAAGGTTGTGTCATTTGCATATCACAGGTTGTAATAAACCTTCCTCCACTCCTGATGCTGTACTCTTCTTCATATAGTCCATCTTCTTGAATTATTTATTCAACATGCAGGCTGAATAAGTCTTGGGAAAGGAGACAATTCTGACACACGCCTTACCTAAGACTAAGCCATGCTGCATGCAGCTCCTGGCTCTGTTTGATGACTACCTCTTGGTCTATATACAGGTGATGCATGACCAGAGCTTGGTGTTCTGGTTTGCTCGCTCTTTACAATGTAATCTAGAGTTTGTTATGGTCCACACGCTCGAACGCCTTTGAATAACAAGTGAGCCACAAGTGAACATTTTCGTTTGGTCTTCTCTGCGGTCAGTCAATAGCCATCTGACTTCAGCAAGGATAACCTTTACTCACATCCTTGTCTGAATCCAGCTTGAATTTCTGGTAAGTTCCCTTTTGAAATCCTATTACAACAATTTTTGAAATATCTTCAGCAAAAGTTTATTTGCATGTAGTATTAACTACATTGTTTCATAATTTCTGCATTTTGGGTGATAATTTCACCTTTGTGATAGGCCCAAATATAGATCTCTTACAGTCAGTTTGTCCTGGACCTCCCTCCCAGATTTATCAGCATAAGCAAGTGAGCAACTCCAACACCATATGTTTGTTGAAACATATCAATTGATGTCTTCTTGATATTATTGAACTATTGAGTTGTATGATATTTGGATTAAATACCAAGAAAGTTGGAAACGAAGAAGCCTGGGAGGGAGTGTAACATGAGAGGAGTGCTGTTACGTTGAGGGTATTGCACAGGTTTATTATAACCTGTGATATGCAAATGACACAACCTTGCTTGCTGAAATGTTTATTTATTTCATGGCAGGTACATAATCTGTCAATTTGTGAAGGGGTGCAGTCTAGCCTGTCAATCAGGTCGCAGCTTTGGAGGTGCCATGGAGATAAATAGCTCACTGGAGGTCAGATACAATTTCTCTGAGAGCTATTCCTGTTGACAAGCTGCATGGAGCTACAATGATGGAGCCAGAGCCCTGGAGCTGGAGAAGCCACATGGAGACGCACACCAGCGCTGAGATGGTTCCACTGCCACTGGATCCACAAGACTTTCCACCCACTGGCCTGTGGTCTTCCTGCACTCAGTGTCATTGTATGTGTTGCATGAGTCTGAAGAGGAATTTATAGACTGGTTCCGGACATATGAACTAGTATCGAACTTATGGATTGATCTGGACTGGGCTAGGATCTTTTCTTAAAACACAATTGTTCTTTTATACAAAGCTCTTTCTTATACACATATGTGTGTGTCTATGAATTTGTTTCTCTAGTCTACCAGACTAACACAATGTGTATAAAATTATTGAATAAAAACTATATTTCTTTCATACATAGCAGAGCAGCTCCCTCACTGCAATCTATTGAAAGTCAGCCCTGGATAAAAGGGTTATAAAACAAGAAAAAAATCTTTCTGCAAACTGTCACCCAAACTACAGTAAAGCAAAGTCATCTCGGCAGTTAGTTTTTTTGGGTTGTTGTTTTTTTTTTAATAACATGATAAAAAGTAATAATATCAAGTTAAATGAGGCAAAGAGAAGTGGTAAAAATGCTGACAATAAAAATTATGAAATAAAAATTATGATATATAACAATATGTTCATGGTAGGTAAAGTCCGGGTGATCACTTTTTATTTTTAATTATATATAGTGTGCACATATTACTAAGACCCAGGAAAAGAAAATACAGTAACTGCTGAACACGTGAATAGATCAAGTTTTGATCACAGAAAAACCTAGTGATCTTATATGAATAAACAAACAATGAGTACAGAATCTTAAATCAACTGATAGTTGTTTGTTTTTGTCACTTTCCCATGAACCTGCTGTTAAATGTTCTTTAAATGGCAGATAATAAATGGTAATGTATTAATGGCTTATTGTTTCCTTGTGGTCTTTGTAACTCCCGTAGTCTATAACTCCCACCCAGATACTGGGTAGGAGAAGATAAATAAGGAGCAGAAGATTGTAACTAAGGGATTGTTTGGTTTTACCATTTCTCTGGGTATAAGTGAGCCATCTCCGAAGCAGGAGCAGGAACCCTGCAATCAAGAAAGATGAGCCACCGGCAGAGCATGTTCCAAGATCCTGCCTAACACGGGAGTGTAGCAGACCATGAGTCAGAGCAGAGAAGCAGTACCAAGACTGAGAGGCGGAGCAACAGGTTTCCTGGCCCACAAAATAAGACAGAGACCAGGGAACCATGTAGTCGAGAGGCTGAAGACCACAGAGAGACTAAACTGCTGGCTAAGAGGCACTGCAGTGGTCCAATGATTGTATCCTTAATGTTTTTTGATTCGGACTTGTGGTAAACTGTTTACATCCCCTAATAAACAAATCCCCATAGTTGTGAGTATTGTCCATGACTTCTGTGTATGCATTGCAACAAATTACTGAACCCAGCAGAGAAGCAGAATGCCATGGGAGGAGCAGTTGGGATCAGAATAGAAGGAGAATGATGGGTCTAGGCATGTTGGACCCCTGCCTTATGGCAATTGGCCTTGGCCTGGGGTGGAGATGAATTCTCCTTCTCCCTACTGAATTAGGAGGAGGCCAGATGAGGCCCCATCACTTCCTCAGTCTCCAACATGAAAAATCAATGTATCAGGCAAGAAGAAAAATAAACAACTGGAGCCTTTGTTGATAATAACAAAGCCTTTGTTTATAATAAAAGGTAAACAAAGCCTTTGTGTCCTCCAAATAAAGCAATTTACAAATAGGACAGAAATAAGTTGGGAAAAGCAAGGAATGCTTTAAACTTTGCTGCATGAAAAAAAAGTTGCTAAATTATCCACGGAAAATCTGGAATTTTGAATTCCAAAATAATTGAAAGAGGTGGGGTTATAAAGCTCCTAGAATCAGATATTCCTGTTGGTTTGCAGGGGCTGAGTGTACCTTCCCTCTGGTGAGACCCATCAGAGAGGAACCAATAAACAGTTGAATGTATCTTCCATCCATTCCTAATCTGTCAAGAAGCTCTAAACATTAATAGCTGTCAAACTTTCTTAGTAGAACATAACCTTATGCCAAACCCTACTATTTTTTAATATTGAAGTTTATTACAAAAATGTTATATAAACATATTTGAAATACTTTACTATATAGTATCCCTGGTAGTGTACAGGTTACACATTGGGCTACTATCCACAGGGTTGGCAGTTTGAAACCACCAGCAGCTCCATGGGAGAAAGGGCTTTCGACTCCCATAAACAGTCTCAGAAACCCACAGGGGCAGTTCTACCCTGTTCTAGAGGGTCACTCTGAGTTGTCATCAACCCGATGGTAGTGACTTTAGTTTAGCTAGACACTATACAAGGGGCCATCCAAAAGTTTGTGGACAAATGGGATGTACAGATAACAATTGTTCTACTAATGTTTTGAAGCCACCATGTATTAACACTCATTGGAGATAATTAAATTATAGTATGTACAGAATGTTGAACACCGCGATTAGGTGCCTCATGGATTATAAGCTGAAATGTCTCCTGGGTTCAGCTCTTTTTCACTGCCTGGTCCTCCATTTATCAGGCCACAAAGCAGGGTCCCGACTTCTGCCCTGCAGGAAGCTAGTAACACCACATCATACTTCCCAGCACAGCTTTCCCACTTGAAAGTGCACTCACTCTTCAACTTGGACACAGGGCAAGAAGGTGGAGACAATTCTGTTCTTGTGTAAAACACAGGCCCATGATCTAAAATTTGGAACTTACAAACATATATTATGTTACTGATGTAAGTAGGCATATAATTTTGATAACAAAACTTCTCATTCTGACTCAATCAAGCAAGTCAACCTATTCTTAAAGTTTCAGTCCTCTGTGGAAGGAAAGGGGAGTTTGGGTACCTGATGGTCTTCCACATGTCGAAGCCATCCAGGGGCTTGGTGCCATTGGTATTGCCCCCTGCCAGCCTCACCAGGGTCGGCAGCCAATCAGAAATGTGGATGAGCGCCCGACTCTGCACGCCCTTCTGTTTCAGCAAGGGGCTGGCCACAAAGCCCACGCCTCGGATGCCACCTTCCCACAGCGTCCATTTTCTTCCTCGAAGGGGCCAGTTATTGCCCCCAGCCAAAGTCTGCCCTCCGTTATCTGAAACACAATTACATCTTGGCATGAGGATGATGTTAACTATGAAATACATTTAACAACAGAAGAGCCCTGATAACCCGATAGTGTTTATAAAAGAAAAAGAAAAAAAAGTCTCCTTGTCCTCTCCCATTCCTAATATGCTCCCCCCACCCCCCACTCCCCTCCTCCTATGACACAGAAAAAACAAAGTTCAGCACGGTCCATATCCTCCCTCCTGTTGTTGTTGCTAGGGGCATTGAGCTGCTTCCTCCTATAGCGACCCTCTGCACAACAGACCCAAGCACTGCCTGGCCCTGCGCCGCCCTCACCCTTGTCCCTGTGCCTGAGCCCCTTGTAGTAGCCCCCGTGCCCATCCAGCCTGCTGAGGGCCCTCTGCTTCCTTTGTTGCCCCTCTACTTTTCCCAGCACCATGGCCTTCTCTGGGACTTCTCTGATAGACACCGCTGCCGTTGAGGTGACGCAGGCTCATGGCAACCGCACGTCTGTCTGAGTGAAACTGTGCTCCACAGGGAGCCCGATGGCTAATTTTTCAGAAGTAGATTGTCACAGCTTTCTTCTGAGGCCCCTCAGGGTAAACCCCAGCCTCAGCCTTCTGGTTGGCAGTCCAGTATGTTTACTGTGCCACCCAAGGGTCCCCCTTCATGGACAGGGCCACTGAACAAACAGGACGTTCCCTGGTTATAATGGTTTGGGATAGGTCCTTGTTCCAAGAACCCAACTGAGTTTCAAATGCATGTGTCCCTGTCAGTTGAGCCCCACTCCCCTGACATCAAAAGATACCTCTGGTTTCTTTTGGAAAATCAAAAGATACCTCTTGGAAAATTCTTTAGCATTGAAGCTGGTAAGTGAATTAGCATTCTTCTCCCTGGTGATCTGAAACACTTTTTCTTCCTGGTGAAAGCTGAAGATGTCTCTCACGGGCTAAATGTCTCTGTCAACAGAGCCGTCAGTGGGGAAAGTCATTGTGAGGAGCATCCCTCCCTTCTTAACGGCTCAGCATGCTACAGCTTCGTATTGAGCCAGGCCAGGAAAAAGGGCTCTCTCCACAGACCAGGGCAGAGTGGGTATCTTGGGGAAGGTGCAGTACAAGTTACAAGAGGGACTGAGATGCAGTATTTCACCAGCCAGGTAAGGGCTCAGAGCTGGACTGCAGAATAAAAAGTGGTAGGTTTTGATTTTTGGGGGTACATTGAGCTATATAGCTTAATAGAAATATTCACTCAGAATGTCTCCAAACATTTAGGTGACATTAGCGACACATTCAAAATAACACTTATTTGCAGATATACTACACTTAAATTAAAAGGTTAAAAACAAACACTACTACACAAATGAACCACAAGAGGGCACTATGATGAACCTGCATTGTAGAATGTTGTATTCAAATCAAATACAGAAATCAAAGATCTACTAAGACCATAAAATGTGAGCAGAAGGAGGGAAAACAACCCATGATAACACCAAACTCACACTCATTGAGTCAACTAGGGCTTCTGGCGACCTTACAGGACAGGGCAGAACTGCCCCTGTGGTTTCCGAGACTAACCCTTTATGGGAATAGAAAATCTTATTTTTCTCCTGCAGAGCTGCTCGTAGTTTTGAACTGCCGACCTTGCAGTTTGAAGCCCACCTCATAACCACTACACCACCTAGGGTCCTATGGAAGGGAAGAGAATTGCATTTGTCAAGTGCCTACCATGTGCCAGGCAGAATCCCTGGTTAGTGCAAATTGTTACTACAGGGCTTCAAATCAGCTCTTTCTGGCTCAACTCCCTGCTGAGAATATATATTTCTATCCCAGATATACTGAATCAGAATGTACAGCCAACAAACATTATGCAAATCCACCGGCTGCTCCGAGGGAGAACAAGGAGGCTGTGTACTCCTGTAAAGATTTTTAGCCTCGGAAACCCTCTAGAGCAGATCTTCCTAATGCCACGGCCCTTTAATACAGTTCCTCAGGTTGTGGTGACCCCCAACCATAAAATTATTTTCTTTGCTACTTCTTAACTGTCATTTTGCTACTGTTGTGAATCAGGCGACGCCTGTGAAAGGGTCATTCGACCCCCAAAGGGGCTGTGACCCACAGGTTGAGAACCGCTGCTATAGAGGGTCTCTATGAGTTAGAATTGGCTCTATGGGAGTAGGTTTGGTTGGGGGGTTTGGTACTGCTGTTATTGCTATTGTTGTTTTCAATTTTTACAACAACCCAAATAGTATATTGCTAGAACATTTTACTGCTAAAAACAAAGCTAAAACATTTTACTGCTAAAAACAAAGCAACACGACATGAAAAGGTCAGACAGCTGTCCTTGGCAAAGCCAAAATTCAAGCAAGGCCTATATGAGCCTATATCCAGACTCATGTCCCTGGAGAGCCATGCTCCTGATGCCCCCCACAAACCCAACTTGCTGCCACTGAGTTCATTCTAACTAAAAGAAGAGACACAGCTCCAAGATGGTCACTCTGTATGGGAGTAGACAGCGCATCTTTGTCCCATGGAGCACAGCTGGTGATTTCAAACTGCTGACCTTGAGGTTAGCAGTTCAATTCACAATCCACTATGACCTCAGGGCCCCAGGCCTCTAAAAGCTTCCCTAAGAACAAAACAAACTCTCATTGTTATTGAGTCATTTCCAACTTATAGTGGCCTACAAGGCAGGGGAGAACGGCTGCTGTGGCTTTCTGAGGCTGTAATTATTTACAAGAGTAGAAAGCCTCCTCTGTCCCCCGTAAAATCTTCTCCAGGGACACTATACACACGCCAGAGCAAGCAGCACGAGTCAATCAGTCAAGTGTGATTCTTCCCAGGACCCCGCAGCGTTATTGTAAAGGGAGCTTCATTCCCTTTGTAGGATCCTTGATCACTGGTGGCTAGGAAAAGCAGGGCGCTTCATGGACCCTTTAGCACATCAGGTGCTCAGCAACCGTCTGTGCTTCCCAAAGGGGAACAAGGAAGAATCGCGAGTGAGATTAGATGAAGGAAACACTTCCTCAGTAGGCTAGGGGACCATCAATCTCATCGTTCACATCACAGGATTATAAGAACCTCTCCTCAATCTTCACCACTTCTCTTCTGGGTTGTGCAAGAACTCGAGGCCCAGTCGTTCACATGTGTCAGATGACTGAATCCACATTCAATGTCCAAAGCAAGTGGAGCAGACCGGTACTTTCAACACAGCAAGAGAGCCCCATCCTCAGAAGAGAGATTCTTCCGTGTGCTCTGTCCACAGAATACCTGCTACCCCTAGCGTAGGTGTGTAATTTAAAAGATGGGACTGTGCACATGACATGAAAACATAAGAAAGGAAAGGGGAAAAAAAGGAGATCTACACTCTCCCCATGATTTCAAGAACAGGCAAGACAAGCACTATTATCTCACCCATTGTCTAGATGGTTCGTGGAACAAGCCTGTGTTAGACTGGGCCGTCTAGAGAAACAAATCTAGTGATGTTCATATGTTTAAGAAAGAGCTTCATATCAAGAAGTAATTTTATATCAAGGAAGCATCTCAGCCCAGTCCAACGTAAGCCCATGAGTCCGATGACAGCCAGGCTCTCTGCAGGCTCCTGTTGCCGCAGGCTGAAAACACAGAAAAGCGAAGCGGGATGCAGGAAGATCATAGGCCAGGGGGTGCAGAGTTACATGGATCCAAAGTTAGTGGAAACATGGCAGGACGCTGACAGTTCTCACGGTCAGGCGGCCCACATGGGGGCTTCCCCTGCGGCTGCAGCATCTAAGCCAGCAAGAAGGCAAATGGGCAGAGAGAGAGGAAGGAGTTTCCAGTTTCTCCCTTATCAAAAGGCCACCTCTCAATGGGGTACAATCACACTGTGACCTGATTGACAGGTTGGATCCCACCTTACATGTTCACACAGGGTCCAGCTGACATAAAATCTAACTGCTACAATGCCCGAGCACATGCTGTCTTCTTCTTAAAAGGATATGCTCTTTTGTGATACCCTATACCATGCCCTTCATATTTGGGCATTTCTTTGTTAGTGTTCAATGCTGACCAGAGTGTTCCAAGCGGACTGATGCAGGTGATGGGGTCAGCGTGTGATGCTGGAGAGAAGGGTGGCTGGGATGGGACCATGATTCTAGGAGAAGCTTTTCAATCATGACTCAGAAAGGAAAATACTCGGACGGTAAGAGCATTTGGCCGCTGTCGATCCTGCAGGAGCTGGAAGGTGTCTCTGAGGATTATGAGAGGAAGGTGCCGATGACGTGAGGGTGACTGCTTTTGCCATTAACCCAACTGTGATGTGTTTGCCATCTGTGAAACTGGAAGTGTTTCCATCATTAGTTATCAAGGTGGCTCCCCCATCATTTTCTTCAAGAATGGCCAAGAAAGCATGGCTGGTTGACTCCCCGCCAGCTATAGACTCAGCAGTAGAAAGAGGGCAGTTCAGCTTCTCCGCAGGGGCCTCGGGCTGCTGGCCGCCACTTGCCTGTAGTCTCTGCTGAGCCAGGTCCATGGGTGAGCAAGGTAGAGTCCTGTCCACTATTTCTTAGTGTCATCTCTGGTATTTCAAGAGTTTGGCCGGAAACTGATCAGATTTCCATAAAAGAGTGAGAGAGAGAGAGAAGAGAAGGAGGGAGGGAAGGAGGGAGGGAGGGAGGAAAGAAGGAAGGAAGGAAGGCAGGCAGGCAGGAAGGAAGGAAGGAAGGATGCTCATTTAGAGCAAAGGGGCCTGGGGGGGGGGGGGGGGGAGTGGGTCTCTTGTACTGTTCACTTCATTCTGACATAAACATAAAAATAACCCCCCAAATGAATAATTCTACCACTGTTCAACATGTTTGGTCTCATTTCCCCACCTGCTTTGCTCCTTGGCAAGAGTTAATTTTTTGTTTCGTGTTAAGAATTCATTTTCAAGAGAAAATTTTCTTGTTTCATTTCCTGACTGACTTATTGAAAAACAAAACAAACAAACAAAAAAAACCACCATCTAAATTGAAATAAGATGACTCCAGCCAGGAAAGAGGAAAGCTGTAAGGAAAAAAAAAAAAAAAAACAACTTTTTTTCCAGGGAAATAGTTTTTCAGCACCGTCTTGGCAGAGAGAAAAACCTAATTATAAATCCTTTGCTGCTAGAAGAGAAATGTCAAAATAAAATAAATGTTGTCATATACAGACTGTAAATCTCACTTTATTATTCATCATGGAACAAAAATAACTGCCAGAAGTCATGGAAAAACATTGGTTCGCCAGAGATCTGAGCAAAAGCAGTAAATGTATGACAGTGATGCCTCATCCCGACCCAGCTGATAAAAATTAGGGTGAAACCATGACGACAAGACTCATTTTCAGGACTACTCCCCAAACAATTTCAAGTTGTGGCTTGCCTTTGGAAGGCTGCCCTGAGCCATCAGAGACCCCGCTCCCTCCTCTGCTTCCCAGGACATCCTCCTTCCTCGGGCCAGGGGGTCATGGGAGGAAAAAGCCAGCCTCACACCACATCTCGGCCTGGGCTTGCCTCTGCACAGTCACCAATGTGAGGATGACGGATGATGGGGCAGCCTGATTGCAAAGACAGGGAAGCCTCGTTGTCCATAAAAAGGTGCCGGCTTGCTGATGCTTGATTACTTTGGATTAATTTTTTTTTCTTAGTTCCAAAAAATACAACTATATCCTTTGGAGAGCTAATGGGTGTTTGCGTAGTCACCTAAAACCAAAAATCCAAACCCACAGCCAAGGGTTTGATGCCAACTGATAGCGACCCCATTGCATGGGATAGAACTGCCCCTGTGAGTTTCAGAGACTGTAACTCTTTAGGAGACTAGAAAGCCTCTTCTTTCTTCCATGGAGTGGCTGATGGTTTTGAACTGTTGACCTTGCAGTTAGCAGCCCAAGGAGTAACTACTACTCTACCAGAGTCCCAGTCATCTAAGGAAGTTGATAAATGCAACTGAATCTTGGAGAAAAGAAACTAGTAAAACTAGTTACTGTCTTCAAGGGCACTCTGGCTCGTGGTGACCCACAGGTCAGAGTAGAACCAAGTTCCAGGAGGTTTTCAATGGCTGATTTTTAAGAAACAGATCACCAGGCCTTTCTTTTAAGGTGCTGCCCCTGGGCAGACTTGAATCTTCAGCCTTTTAGTTAACAAGGTTAACCATTAACCCAATGAATTTGGGGGGGAAAGAACAATTACGGAGGAGAAAACCGACAATCAAACGCACTGCCCTCCAGTTGACCCTACAGGGCAGGGTAGAACTGGCCCTGTGGGTTTCTGTAAGAGACAGTAACTCTTTCTTTTATCGTTTTATTAGGGATTCATACAACTCTTATCACAATCTATACATAGGTCCATTGTGTAAAGCACATTTGTACATTCATTATCCTCGTCATTCTCAAAACATTTTCTCTCCACCTAAGCCCCAGGCATCAGGTCCTAATTTTGTTCCCTCCCTCCCCACTCCCCCCTCCTTCATGAGCCCTTGATAATTTATAAATTTTTATTTAGTCATATCTTGCCCTGTCCAACATCTCCCTTCACCCACTTTTCTGTTGTCCGTCCCCCAGGGAGGAGGTCACATGTAGATCCTTGTAATCGGTTCCCCCTTTCCAACCCACCCTCCCAGTATCGTCACTCACACCACTGGTCCTGTAGGGCTCATCCGCCCTGGATTCCCTGTATTTTCAGTTCCTATCTGCACCAGTGTACATCCTCTGGTCTAGCCAGACTTGCAAGGTAGAATTCGGATCATGATACTAGGGGGTGGGGAGGGAGGGGACAAAATGAGGACCTGATGCCGAGGAAGAAGCATTTAGGAACTAGAGGAAAGTTGTATTTTTCATCGTTGCTACATTGCACACTGACTGGCTCGTCTCCTGAGACAGTAACTCTTTATGAGAGGAGAAAGCCAGGTCTTTCTCCCTCAGAGGTACTGGTGGTTTTGAATGGTGAACCTTGCAGTTAGCAGCCAAAGGCATAACCACTACTCCACCACAGCAGGTGAGCACAAGAAAAGCAAAATTTGGTGATTTCATACTTTTTCTGGGACTTGGCCCAGCCATGCCCATGACCTTGAATTTCAGACATTCTTTTGTGTACAAAGGCTGCTTATCTACAGGCTATTGACTGGTGAGGGAAGCTTCTAGACCCATGAGAATTTAAGCTGATAAATCTCACAAAATATCACAGTGGTTTGTCCAATCTGACACCTCGTCCATGACATTGCAGTGGAGAAGATTTGTTCTTGTTACTCACTTGCTTCTTTTTGATGCCCACCATGTGCCAAGGACCACTCTAGTTCTGGACAGATGGCAAGAGAACAAGGCACATCAAGTTCTCGCTCATGGAGTGAGGGACAAGAAGAGATTAGCTCTTTCCATTCATGGTAGGCAGTGAGTGGGGTGAAGAAGGACCACCCTAGGGTGTTGGTGTTGAGGTGGTGGCAGGGGTGGTCTGACAAGGGATCTCAGAAGAACTCACACCAGAATGGTTGGACAGTCAGGCCCTCAGAGCAGAGAGCCCAGGTAGAAGCAGCATGAGGTCTGAGAGTCTCACTCAATCACACATCAGATAGTGGAGCATTCTGCTTCTGCAGAAAGATTGCTTTTGAATTAAAGATTAACTACCCACTTATGAGTCAGTGAATATTATTGACTCGATGTCAGTGAATATTATTAGTATTCATTTAAGTGGGAGAAAGAGGGGGTTTTCTACTCCCATAAAGAGTTATAGTCAGAGCTGATTGTGATTATTCATATACAACTCTTTTTAGAAGTGGTTTAACAATGGAAGTGTATGACATGTGGATATTATATCAAGAAAACTACTGAAATGAAAAAAAAAAAGAAACCAAATGTGACCTATGATTACCATGGGTGGAGTTAGAGTTCTGGCTGAGTGGGGGTGGGGTTCATTTTAATGGTGGAACGATTGTGAGAGGGATAACCACAATGGTTGCACAACACAAAGAGTATAATCAATGGCATTGAATTATACATATCGAAGTTGTTGAATTGGTGAGTGCTTTGTTTTGTATATTTTTGCCAAAATTGAGAAAAAAGTTACATCAATAACAATGAGGATGGGGGAAAGAAAATGCTCTAAAATGACTGGTAAAGATCGCACAACTCTTCTTGATATGGTTGCACTATTGAATTGTACATGTGGATGAAGTGTCACTGCAAGTATTTTTTTAGAAAGTTACCATCTCCCACAGGGGCAGTTCTACCTTGTCCATCAGGGTCACTATGAGTTGAAATGGACTCAATGGCAGTGAGGTGTTGTTGTTTTCGTTTTTTTGTATTCACTTAAGGCCACTCTGTTGCCAAAAGTTATGGAAAACTTGAGCTGAATGATTACTAAAAATCAATAAAAGTCATGGTTTGGGGTCATCTTTTTCCTCTGTCTATACTATGGCCACATTTCGGTTACTATTAAGTGTCATGGAGTCAGCTCCAACCCATAGTGACCCTTTGTACAATAGAACAACAGGTAAGTACAACCAGCGCTGTCCTCACGATTGTATGTTTGTATCCAGGGCTGTAACCACTGTGGCAATCCATCTCATTCCTCTTTTTAGTTGGCCCTCTCTCTACTCTGCCCAACACGATGTCTTTTCCCAGTGACTGGTCTCGCCCGAGAAACATGTCCAAAGTACAAGAGAGGAAGTCTAGCCATGCTTACCTCCAAGGAGCATTTGACGATTTCTTCCAAGACAGAGCTTTCCCTCCTTCTAGCAGTTCATGCTGTGTTCAATATTCTTCCCCAACACTACAATTCGAATGCACTAGTCATCTCTGGTTTTCCTTAGTCCTTGCCCAGCATATGAGGTGATTGAAAAGGCCATGGCTTGGGCACATCGTAATCTTCAAAGTAACAACCTTGCTTTTCAACACTGTAAAGGGACCTTGTGCAGCAGATTTATCCAATGCAATACATCATCTGATTTCTTGACGGCTATTTCCATGAACACTGATTGTAGGTCCAAGTAAAAGGAAATCCTTGACAACTTCAATCTGTTCTCCATTTATCATGATGTTTATTGATTCAGTTGTGAGAATGTCGGTTTTCTTTGCACCGAGTTGCTATCCACACTAAAGTCTTTGATTTTCAACAGCAAGTGCTACAAGTCCTCCTCCATTTCCCCAAAGAAAATGATGTAGTCTGCATATTGAAGGTTGTTAGTAAGACTTCCTCCTATTCTGATGTTCAGTTCTTCTTCATATAGTCCAGGTTCTTGAATTATTTGCTCAGGATACGGATTGAACTGAATGTATTTGAGTGATATAAGCTAAACCTTTTGGTTTGGGGGGTACTTAATTTCTTCAAGCCTACGTGTCCTCATTTGAGAAAGGAAGACAACTATACCTACTTCATTATTAGGTCTTGTATACAGTTAGTGCATAATAAATGGTACCTACTGTATGATAGCTTATATTCTGAGCATCCCAGCTTGCACAAGGCTATGGATGACAGTAACAGCTCTAAATCCATTTGCAGACTCCTCACTAGATTAAGTCTCCATTGAATTCCTTCTGATCATTAACTGATCAATAAGCATGTAGACAATTTTGCCCTAGGTCAAGTAAATTACATCCATCCCTCAATAGCCAGGCCAGGACAGGCAGTCTCTCTTAGGGGCTTGCTGCTGAGTGTCCTTGATGGAGATCAGCTAACTGGGGGTCATGAGTCCATGCCCTATCAGTCTCACCTTGACTGCCTTGGTCAGAAGGCCCTGGACCAATCTTAGAAGCTCTTCTACCTAACATAGCGTACATGTCCCAATCATGGCCTATTCCTGCTTCCGTAGTCCCACCTATAACGGTGATATATTGATCACCCATCAATCCTCAATTTGTGACAGTTTCCTTTGTATCATGGCTATTTAATTGGATCCTCTGATGTCATTTTGACCTTGTGCTAAGTGCCTGTGTTATTGTCCCTTTTAAGACTTAATAAATGCTCTCCTTAAGTTATATTTGTGACTGGGGTCTCTTTGTACCCTAAAAGATTGTTCACATGAGAGGGCTACAAAAATTCATGAGAAGATAGTAGAAATGTCCTACAAACTTTTAGAAACCCCTCGTATTAATGAGAACCAGCAGTGGCAGCACCAACAAATATACAGAGTGGAACGGGCTACGATTAGGGATTGCTTACATACATACGATTAAATGTGTCTATTGTGCCCATACTCGCAGGCATTCTGACGGCTTGGGGGTTAGGATTTGGCTGCTAACCAGAAGGTCCTCCCCAGCTGCTCCAATGAATAAAGACGTGGCGGTCTGGTCTGTGGGGATTTCAGCCTGGGGAACGTCGCTGGGGAGGTTCTACTCTGTCCTCTGGGTCATGATAAAAGGGAACTGACTTGATGGCAGCTTAAAAAAAAAAAAAAGAGCTCATACTCTACAACACCGTGCTTTTTAAAGAAGAAAGCACATAAACAGAATCCTTCTACACTACACTCTGCAAGTCACTTCTGCAGAATATAATTACACATTGTATTGAATAAAAACACATTGCGTTTTATTCTTTTTAGATCCCTGGTACCAACAGTTTGCACTGGACGATTGAAGGCTGGTGGTTTTGATAGGAAGAAAGATTAGGTATAAAGAGGGTTGTCTCCACCGAATGCCTATGCTAAACCAAAATGAGCTGGCCAGGCCACAAGAAAGGGGTCGGAAAGAAATCAGACGCACATTCGATACCTAAGAGATTATCCAAAGCTGGGCATTCGCAGACCAGGGCCACCTAGACACAGATGAAGGTCAACCTGGGCATGCACACACCAGGACCAGCAACATTATATCACACATGCGCATGAACTCAGCCACTAAGACAGGCCAATACCCTCAACCAGGCCCTGGCCCCATGGGGGTCGGAGGCTGGGATCTCTCCTGTGTGCCCTGGGCATGGGCACGCCCTCTCAGGTCTCACACCCTCTCTTTCTTCTGTTTTGGTTCCAGGTCTCCTCTTTTGTTTCTGTGGACTCCTCTTAAAAGCCACTCCCAGGGCACCCACCATGCAGCCTTGCACGCTTTCCGGAGATGGCGTGTATTGAGACTGAGACTCTACTACCCCAAACTTCCCTTTCACTCATAAAAGTGACTTCGATTTACAAAAGTGCTTCTGCTGCGTCAATTCTTTCAACATTGAGAAGCAAGAACTGAGGTAAATCACCCCAGAAATCTAACCGTTCAAACTCGCCAGTGGTGCATTGGGATTAAAAAAAACAAAACACCTGGAAATTAGCGTCCATAGTGATGTCAAGAAAATCCCGGGGGGCACTAGTAAACTCTGTATCACAAGAGGGTGCAGGGAGCCATAACCAACTTACCAGCAATGGGCTTGGAGTTGTTGTTATTCCTGGTGCAGAGTGACCCATGCTATCTTTGTGACTTCCAATAAAGCACACCAGCGCATCACCTATGACTAGCTATACAGAACAAAAAATGAAGACTTGCACAATATTCATTAGAATATTTGCAGGGGACCAGACTTCAACCCCGTGGTCCAAGATCTGAA
>NW_022111373.1:72278908-72286037 GCF_000313985.2 Echinops telfairi | reverse complement strand
AAAAAGAATATTTGCACTCTATTTCCCCAATGCCTTTAAAATGCTTCATAATATTTAAGGCAGATAAGGCTGCACTCACAGTTAGAAACCATCTGACTCCCCAATCTAGATTGAAAGCAGGGTAGCCTGGGGAGTGTTCCTGCTGAGCTATCCTTAGACAAGGAAAGGGGCTGGCAGCCAAACACCACGTGACTGATGCAGCCACCAGAGGAGCTGGAGGTAGAGAGTGATGGATGCAGGGGGAAGGGCAAACTCAGAAATGGATGGGAATGAATAAGAAAGAGATTGGAAACAGGTAGAGTAAAAGATTGCCCCATTTCAGTCTGGGGTGCGTTAAGTCTACACTTGCAATGATCAGATAGCAAGGGGACTTTCTCTCTCCTTTAAAACTTGCTAAGCATGAAAAGACCCCAAAGTCCACTGAACGATGGAAAACACTTGGTCTCTAAATGTCAAATGGAACTGGGCAGTTGGAAAAGTGTCTGAGTTTCTTACAGATTGGTGGGCAAACAACTCACCTTTTGCCTGTAACTGACAGCACTGACAGCACACAGCTACGAGTCCTTAGCTAAGAACTGTGAGAGAGCAGACGATGGAGTGTGTGGCTCACTTGTAGGAGGTGTGGGGGAATGGTGGCCTCAGTCTCCAGACTCTAAGAAAACGCTTGTTTCTCCCCCTTGGTTTGATTTTAAAAGATGTTTGCCTTTCTTTCTTTTTTAATTTTAAACTAATGAAGTTAGGAATTTCAGGGCAGATTATGTTTTGCTACCCTGAGGGAGTTTAGTAATCAACTAATAAAAGTATTTCTTTCTTTTTCCAAAGCTGAACCTCTTTTAAGGTGGCCAGTTATGTTTTTGCCAGACAGCAGCACATCCTTCAGTAATGCCAGTGGAGGAAAGGTAACAGGTGAGGCAGGCAGCACAGGAGCACTTGAATCTGGCAGGTTCAAGTACAGCAGGAGAGATGCAAACTTGCCATTGACAGACTGAGGAAAAGAGCAGAACTCCGACTTCACAATAACAGGCACACCAACTACTTGCATGGTGAGAAAGATGGGAACTCAGAAAGCTACCACATCCTACTTGGGCGAGCATCAACTGCTTCCATTAGTCTCTGTGTTGCCAAATAGACAACAAAAGTTAAAGTTCTGCGCTTACCCTTGAAACACAATGGTATATTCTTGAATTTCTACTTCCTAAGTAGCAAGAAAGGCTTTTCAGGTTACTTAGAAAAGCCAATAAGCCAAACCCACACTGGTTAGTCTCTGCAGAGCTATTCTTGAGAAGTCCGGGTGGTGTAGTGGTTATGCATTGAGCTGCTAACCACAAAGTCAGCAGTTTGAAACCATCAACCACTCTGAGGGAAAAATGCAAGGCTTTCTACTCCCATAAAGAGACACAGTCTTGGAGACTCACAGGGTCAGTACTACCCTATCCTATGAGTCAGAAGTGATTTGATGGCGGTGAATTTAAGTTTGGGGTAAGAGCTCTTCTCTGAAGTTTTGCCAAATGCTGAAGAATCTTAATGGTGTATTTAACTAACTGGAGAAGCAAACAAAAATCACAAGAACTCTAATCAGTGTAAATTTTGGAAGAAAACTGGAAGAGTATAACACTTCATGGCAGGAATGAAAATAGCTTAATAAACCTAAATATCAAAATTTGATATAAAGAATTTAAATATTTAATGCATATTTAATAAAGGCATAAGAAAAAGATTCCCTTCATATCTGCAAAAGACACTTGCTCAAAGCAAAAATAAAATAAGCTATCTGGAGAACATGAGTCAGCCTGCTGCTGCTATGATTCCTCCTTACCGGAGGGGGGAGGGAGGCGCAGTCCCCTTTCTGACCCGCACACATGCACAGGAGGAGTGAGAAGGAAACCTAGGAGACACCGAACATCCAAAGAGATGAAGCCAGACATCAAACGCTGGGGATAAAGTTGGCTGGAGGTGAAGAGAATGTGCAGCATTCCCAGGTGAAGCAGTCTGGGTTTCCATGCACAAGGGGAGGTCAGTGGCTAAATGGAAGCCTTTTAGCAGGAGGCAAAAGGTTAGTGAGGGAGATAGATCCAGTGTGTGAGGAACTCGATGTTTCCTGAACAGTTGTGAGCCAAGGAGCAAAGCAAGACCAAGCAAACCAATGCGTTAAAGCAATGTGTCAAGTAGCCACAGACCCTGCTGCCACCCTTTCAATCCTATTTTATATGGGCTGTGCATGGAGTTTCCGAGACTGTGCATCTTTACAGGAGCACACAGCCTCCTCTCGCTCCTGAGGAGCAGCTGGTGAGCTTAAACCACTGACCTTGCATGCAGTAGCCCAACAAACGCAAGTGCATTCGGAATTTTCAGTCTTCATAGTGTTCTCCATAGCTTATTATCATTCACATGGTCAAATGCTTTTGCACAGTTAGGGAAACAGAATGGTGTCTATCATTCCATGCCGTCTTCTGAGTCTGACTAGAATTTCTGGCTGAAACCATTTTTGAATTATTGTCAGCAAAATGTTACTTGTGTGTGATATTAATGATATTGTTCCATAGTTTCCACGTTCTGTTGGATCACCTTTCTTTCTTTGGAATATGCACAAGCATGGATCTCTTTCAGACAGTTAGACAGGTAGTCGTTTTCCAGATTTCTCAGTACTGCACTCATTTGTAGAAACACATCAATTGGTATTCTATCATTTCCTGGAGACATGTTTTGCTAGTCAGTGCTTTCAGTACAGCTTGGACTTCTTCCTTCAAGACTACTGATCCTTGGTTATATGCTACTTCTCAAGATGGTAGACTGTCTACGTTCTTTTTGGTATATTAACTGAATATTGCTTCTACCATTCTTTTAATTCTTCTTGAACCATTCAATAGTTTTAACCATAGAGCCCTCCAATATAGCAACTGGAGGCTCCTTAGTAACCACAATCAGGCATCACAAAGTCTAAGCAATGAGGTCCTAGGTTAGGGCTGTGGTGGTTGGATGATTTTAAGTCAGTTATTGGACACTCATGGGTCTGGGTGGAGTCAAACATGTCAACCAAGTCGCAGCCTGATGACACCTCCTTGATGTCACAGTCTTTTGCATAAGAGTGAAGGACTTTGGAAACTGTGTTCTCTGTGTCCCTCTGCCTTGCTGGAACTCTGCCCACCTCTAGAGATGGCTCCATGTGGCTCTGCACCCACCCGCCTGTGATCTTCCTGGTTCCTGGTCCAACATTTTGTATCATCAACATGTGGCTCCATGAGTCTGAAGTGGGACTTCCTGACTCGAGCTGGAGTTGATGGGGGTGCCTTCTTGATATATAAATACGTCTTGATATCAAGCTCATTCTTATACATAGATGAGTGTCACTGGTTTTGTTTCACCCTGACTAACACATGGGTATCATTCTAATAACATATAAGGTGTTTGATTTCTTAATTTAACAGCAGACTAGAGTATGCAAATTGGGAAAGTGTATACTGTTGGAGACGTCTCGGAAGAGATAGGGAAAGGCTAACTGTTGTGGGGAACATGAAAAATATATGAATTTTTATAGGCAGACTTCAAATAAAAGTGTATGTGCTTAATTTTCAATGTTAGGTCATTCAAACTGGTACTACTCTATGAAGCATGAAACAATAACTCAAAATTTTAAAAGATAATCCTACAACATATAAAGGCTATTTATTGGTAGGTGTAAAAAAGCTTACAGGCAGAAAAAGGTTTATATTTGTGCTCACATCACTGATTCTATCTACATCAGTATAATATGACGGTTGCCACATGATACGAGTGGGGGACTAAGAGTGGAAAGAGCCTATGACTTCTTATTCCTGGTGAGGCTGAGGTTGGGTGAGGGGCCAGCAAGGTTCACTGCATGGAGTCTTTCAGAAAATAGAAGAGAAGCTTACACCTCTTGACTCACTCTGGGGGGTCAGCATTACTCTCATAACCAGAACCAGATGTAGAGTTTTACACAAAAGTGAAAGTACAAAAGTATCTCTCATGAATACAGATGCAAAATCATTTACAAAATTTAATAAATCAAATTCGGTTATATATATAAAGCACAATACATCTTTTTTTAAATTACTGCTATATCAAATATACAGAAAACCAAAAATCCTCATAACTGGACCAATAGTAACACAGAGGAAAGATAGAAATTGTCAAGGATTGTGTCTTGCTTGGATGCACAATCAATTTTCATGGAAGCAGCAATCAAGAGATCAAAAGACGGGTTCCATTGGGTAAACCTGGTGCACAAGACCTCTTAAAAGTTTTGAAAAACAAGGGTGCTACTTTCAGGACTAAGGTACACCTGACCCAAGCCATGGTATTTGCAATTGTCTCACATGCATTTGAAAGATGGGTACTGAATAAGAAAGACCAAAGAAGAATCAATGCATTTGAACTGTGGGGCTGGTAAAGACTATTGTAAGTACCGTGGACAGCTGAAAGAAGCAATCTGTCTTGGGAGAAATACAGCCAGCGTGCTCCTTAGAAGCAAGGATGGCAACAAGGCTTGGTCTCACGCACTTTGGATGTTATCAGGAGAAATTAGTCCCTGGAACAGGACATTATGCTTTATAAAGTAGAAGGACAGCGAAATAGAGGAAGACCTAACAGGATGGATTGACACAGTGGCTACAACAATGGGCTCCAACATATTAAAATATGTGAGAGTGACACGGGACTGAGCAGTGTGGTGTTCTGTTGCACACAGGGTTGCTATGAGTCGGAAGATACTGGATGGCACGTAACAACAACAATATATCAAATTACTAAAATTTAGTGGCACCAGTCATACAGATTTATTATCTTACCATTCTATAGGTTATAAATCCAATGTGGTAGGCCTTACTCGGCAGAAAAAAAAAAAAAATCAAAGCACCAGGAGGCCTGCATTTTCTTCTAGAGGCTCTAGGGGGTAAATCCGTTTCCTTGCTTTCTCCAGGTTCTAGCAACTGCCCACGGTCATGGGCTGGTGGCCTCTTCCTCTGTCTTCTAAGCCCTTTCACAGGCAAGTCAAGCCCTTCTCACATCGCAACCCATTGAGTTTCTCCTCTTCCTCCCTGTTTGGCTGTGGAGAGAGGGCATTATTCTGCCTACTAGAATCTTAGTGAGCAAGTGATGTTTACCCTAGGACTGCAATTGATTTTCAAATAGAAGAACAACGTTAGGAGACTTACATTATTCAACATCAAGACCCATTGCTAAGTTATAATAAATACAGCAGAACCCTAGAAGAGAGCTCTGTAAAACAACCACACTTCAAACGAGCGAGCATCTGATCTTTAGGAAAGATGTAAAACCAACAAAGAAAGAAAAATCCTTCTAACAAATGATGCTGGAGTATCTACATGTAAAAACAACAACCAAAACCCCCCCAAGAATCTTGACCTTATTTTACAACATGCATAAACATTAAAGAGAGAGCTCTATCAGAGAAGAAACAAGCCCACAAGGAAGAAGCACACCAGCCTGTGTGATCATGAGGTGTCAACAGTATCAGGTAACAGGCATCAGAGGACCCCGAGCAAACTAATATATTGATGCAAATAATGGGGGTTGGAGAGGAGACCTAAAACCTATCTGTAGACAACTGGAGATTCCCTCACAAAAGGGTCACAAGGAAGGAATGAGTCAGCCGGGGTGCTGCATAGCACTGACAGAACACACAACATTCCTCTAGTTCTTTAATGCTTCCCCCCGAGCCCCCACTATCATGACCCCAGTTCTACCTTACAAATCTGGCTAGACTGGAATATGCACACTGGTACAGATCAGAGCTCTGGACACATAGAATCCAGGACAGATTAACCCCTCAGGAACAGTAATGGGAGTAGTGGTACCATGAGGAGGAGGAGAAGGAGGAAGAGAAGGGGGAGAAATGGGAAACATCTACCAAGACAGACGTATAACCCACCCACCAGGGGGATGAACAACAGAAATGTGGGCGAAGGAAGACAGTGGATGGTGTAAGATTTGAAAAGAATAATAATTTATAATTTATCAGGGGTCCATGAGGGTGGTAGGGTGGGGAAGAAAAGAGGAGCTAATACCAATGACTCAGAAAGAAAATTTTTTTAAATGATGATGGCACATATGTACAAATGAGTTTGAAACATTTGTTGTATGGATTGTTATAAGAGCTGTATAAGCCCCCAATAAAATGATTTACTAATAAAAAAATTAAAGATGGCACATTTTCATTTTATTTAACAGTATTTTTGTCATATAAGTCACATATCATGCAATTCAATAGTTATCCATACTAATAAGAGTTGTATGATAATTACCACAATCAATTTTGGAACACTTTCTTCTGTCTTGCACTAATTGTTATTGGCTCCCTTTCCCCCAAACTTCCTTGTCATACCGCAAGAAACCATTAATCTAGTTACTGTCTCTCTAGATTTATCTATCCTTGATTTCATCTACATAAAAACATACAGGAAAAAAATAATAACAAAGTAAAACAGAGAAAAACCTCAATTGAAAAGAACACAGAATACATAAAAAAAAACTAGAAGAAATTAAAAAGAGGTCAACAGGGAGATCAAGTGATAGGTGTTAAATTTTAACCTAATTGCATTTCAGAATCCACTTTCCAATGCACTGTGCATGCTAGCAAGACTGCTCACAGACAACGGGCCACTTTCTTGTTGAGGACAACTCAACCGTCAAATACAATTAACTCAATTAAAATATGCGCCAAGGATCTGGATAGAATTTCTATTAAAAAGATAAACAAATTACCATTAAGCTCAGAAAAGATTCTCAGAATTCTTAGTCGTTAGCAAAGTTCAAATCAATGCTACACTGTGATGTTCAGATGCCATTTCATACCCCCTGAAACGGCCAAAGCAAAAGGCCAGACAATGACAAATGTTGGTGAGGACGTGGAACCCTTTCTTGTTTTTTTATGACTCATTCTATTGTGGGCTCTTACAGCTCGTATAACATTCACTGATGATAGGAATGTAAAATTGTGCCACTGGTTTGGAAAACAGTTTAGCAGTTCCTCAAAAAGTTTAATATAGAGTTACCATATGGCCCACAATTCTACTCTAAGGTATATACCCAGAGAAATGAAAACATATGTTTACACAGAAATTTGTCCAGAGATGTTCATAGCACCATTATT
>NW_022111373.1:72269757-72277479 GCF_000313985.2 Echinops telfairi | reverse complement strand
TATTTGCATATGTACATGTCTTTATCTAGACCTCTATAAATGGATGTGGCCCTTTTCTAAGAGAAACGGTTAGAACTTCTCTCTCCTTGGACCTTTGCTCTCTAAAAGCTATTGAATTGCACACTTGGAAGGGTGAGGTTTGTGGTATGTGATTAATATCTCAATTATATGAAAAGTAAAAATAAAACAGAAACCCATTGCCATCAAGTTGAAACCAATGAGTTGAATATTACATGTAAAAGCTAAAACCATAAAAATGTTAATAGAAAAACAAAAGAAAATTGTGTTAGTCCAGGTAGACTAGAGAAACAAATTCATAGACACTCACATGTGTATAAGAAAGAGCTTTATATACAAGAGCAATTGAATATAGAGAAAACATCCCAGTCCAGCCCAGATCAATTCCTTAAGTCAATTCCTTAATAGTAGCCCATAGGTCTGATACCAATCTATAAATTCCTCTTCAGACTCAGGGAACACATGCAATGATGCCAACTGCAGGAAGATCACAAGCCCGTGGGTGGAAAGTCTTGTGGATCCAGTGGCAGTGGGAACACCTCAGTGCTGGCAGAGGTCTCCATGTGGCTCCTACAGCTCCCAGGGCTCCAATGTAGCTGCATGTGTCTTGTCAGAAAGATGTCTCCCAGGAACATTCCTGTGTTCCACCTCCAGTGAGCTATTTATCTCCCTAGCGCCTCTAAATGAGGTCATCAAGCTGAGACCTGATCAGCAGGCTAAACTCCACCCCTTCACTCGTAAGTCTCAAATTGACAACAGATTATTTAACTACCACAAAAATGTGCTTATGATGTGCAGGGGTAAGGCCAAGATTGCTGCAAACTAATTTTTTTTAATGCATCTATGTATAAAAACAGGTACGACATAAACTGGTGCAAGAGTAAGCAGAGTGATGGTCTAAGATCAAAAGCAGAAGAAGCAATGAGGGGGAAGCTCAGCTCTCTCTGTTGGTAGGATCTCACTGCAATTAAGCATCCATCCTTAAATTTTTGGTCTTTGGCTGAGAAATGGGTTAAGGAAGAAATTCTACATTCAAGAAGATTCTGCCTGCTGTCACAGGAACGTACACAATCTGTTTCGTGGAGACCATCCAAGCCTGCCTGCTCCGTGTATATTTCAGGAGACAGGCAAGGATGTTCTCAGTACAACAGATGTGGTTTCTCCAGACAGGATTCTAAATACCACTCTAATTATCAAACCCCAGAGTTCCCAGGACTTGTCAGATTCCCTGTTCTTGTTTTCACCAGTCCATCAAATTGTTTTGGCTCCTTTTTAAAACAGTAGGTCTTCTCTGGAGTCAATGCACTTCTCTTTCTCTTACAGAGCCTACCTCTAGACCTTGATTTTGCATCAGGACCTGTTATTGTAAGCTGACCCTACAAAACATCTGCCCGGCACATGAGGAACAAAATTCCTTTTTGTAGAGCTTTTTAATATGCATCCAAAGAAAGTGCTTCATTGTGTATTCCAGTTTTAGTTTCCAGCAAGGTTAAATTTGGAATCAAGTGGAAAATGACTTCAAAATAGATGAGATTACATGAATCTTTTCCAGACTTCATGAAGTCTTAATGATTTCTTAACCATAGCTGATTTAAAATGGTATGGGATGGAATCTGAAATAAAACGGTATCACTTCTTTTAATTTATTTTAAAATTTATAAACAGCATAATTCACTTGTTATGGTGTGCAGTTCTATGGGTCTTGACAAACAGAGTCACGTAGCTACAACCACAATCAAGATACCAAACACTTCCATTATCTCAGAATAACTTCCTTGTGCTATCGCTTTGTGACCAAATCTCCCATCTACTCTTAACTTTGGCAATCACAGGCATATAAAACAATGTATACAGTATGTAACTTCTTGAGCCTCGCTTCTTTTACTTGGAGTAAAGCATGTGAGAGTCACCCTATGCTGACACCTGCATCAACCGTTCATTCTTGACTAGTATTTCATTACAGGGATGTGCCACTGTTGGTTTAGACATTCACAAGGTGATCATGTTCCACCACCACCCCACCACCTATTTTTGACAATTTTCAATCAAGTTGCAATAAGTGTGTGGGGATGGGGGAGTTGTATACACTTAGGTTTTCATTTCTTGGGGAAATACTTAGGAGATTACTTCTTTCAGGATCTGCTGCTTTCATCTTTGGTTTTAAGCAGTTTGATTATAACGGATCTAGATGTAATTTCCTTAGGTTTATCCTGCTTGAGTTTCACATACTTTTCAGCATATTTGTGAAGTTTGCAGCATTGTTTCTTCATGTGTTTTTTCTGAATTCCTGTCAATCCTCCCCTTCTGGGTCTCTAATGACACAGTAAGACCCTGAAGTTTGTCATTTTGTTTTTCAGCTATTTTTTACCTTTCAGATACTGTCATTTCTTTGTTTTACCTTCAAGTTCAACGACTCTTCTTCTGTTATCTCTATTCTACTTTGGGGCTCGTAGAGCGGATTCTTATTTCCAGCAATGTAATTTTCAGTTCTAAATTCTACATTGGGAAAAAAAAAGTTTCTGTTTCCACTAAGAATGTCTTAACTTTCCATTCATTTCAAGAGTGTGACCCACTTCATGAAGAATGTTTATAATGGCCTACATTAAAGTTTTTGTCTGACAACTCTAACATCTGGGTCATATCACAGTTGACATTTGTCAATAGTCTTATCCCTTGAATATTGGTCTGTTTTTCCTGGTTCTTTGAATGTTGGGTAATTTTTTATTGAAATGTGGACAGTTTGAATATTATGAGATCCTAGAGCCCATTTATATCCTCTTGAAGATGCTTAGCAAACAATCAACTCACATAGATTCTGACCACGAGTTTGTTTTACTTTGTATGGGCAGTGGTTCTAATACTAGTGTAATTTTTGAGACTGTTAAAATGAGGTTTGGGTCTGTCTAGGACATGCATCACCCATGGGTTAGTCTAGAACTTGGGTGCTGGTCAATGTTTCAGTTGAATTTCTAAAGACTCTGTTTCTTGGGTCTGTGTGGGAACTTGGAGGTGAATCTGGGACTTAGGTTGGTTCATATACAGATCTTCTTCACACAAAGGGAATCCTCTTCCCAACTCTTTCCTCTCTGAGATCCCCCTACCCCCACCTCTCTGGCTCCAGAGGAAGGAGCCCCAGTGGGCTCAATGGGTAAGTGCTCAACTGCCAACAAAAAGGTTGGTGGTTCAAACCCACCAGCCATTCCATGTGGGACAAACAGATCTAGGCTCATAAAGACTGCAGCCTAGGGAACCCTCTGGGGCAGTTCTACTGGGTCATATATGGGTCTCCATGAGTTAGGATGGGCTCGGTGGCACACAGCCACAACTGGTCAGAAAGCCAGGCTTCTCTGAGATTTTAGCTCCCGATGCTGTCAGACCCTTCTGCATGATTAAGGCTGCCTTTGGAACAGAGCCTCAGAAGAAGAGGGAGGTCAAGAGTAATGAAATTGTCCTATACTCTTTGGACAAAAGGGAGCATGTCCTTGGTCTTCTGATCAGAGGTGAATCTGGCCCATCAGCAATGCAGAGCATCTACTGGCCTTAGGCAGGAATTGGAGAAGAGGGAGAGAGGGGAAAAAAAGAAAGAAAAGAAACAGACAAACAACATAATTTCCTCACGATTTCCAGCTAGGGACCCCTTTCCTCAATTTCTGGGCAGAAAGAAGACAGTTTGTCCACTTCCCTGTGCGTCAATGTCAGACAATGTTGGAGGGGGAAAAACGAAAACCCACCCCCATCCCAAGTGATGATTCCAGTTTTGACTTCATTTCCCATTTGCCTGAGACTTTATTTTTCAGCAGTCTCAGGTTCTTAGTTGAAATCAGCAGGAAAGATGCTTTAGTTGGTCAGCACCAGAGATGTGCTAGTGATTTCAATGAGCAAAGGCTGGTGAGTCCTCAACTGTCTGTCTGTCCTTGATGTTGTTTTTTAAAACTTATACTTCTGCTTGAATTAACACAGAAGCATAATGAACGATCATCGTGCCAGCCAAATATGAAAAAGGAAATCACTAGTGGAAAAGCCTTCATTGGGTGGCTGCCCTGTGCCCAGAAGCCTGGTAGCAAAAGAGTTAAGCATTCAGCTGCTAACTGAAGGTTGGCAGTTCGAACACATCAACCGCTCCATGAGAAAAAGATGTGACAGATTGTTTCGCTCTGTGTCCAAAACATTTTTACAGTTTTGGAAACTTTACGGGGCAGTTCTACTCTGTCTTATAGAATCACCATTCGTTAGAGAGGACTTGACAGCAGTGAGTTTGGGGACCATTACTGAGGAGCCCTGGAGGTGGAGTGTTTGCACATTGGGCTGGATCTGCAAAGTCAGTAGTTTGAAGCCATCAGCCACTCCTTGGGAGAAAGACAGGGTTTTCGACTTTCAACTTCCGTTAACAGTTACAATGTCAGAAACTCACAGGGGCAGCTCTTCCCTGTCCTATAGGGTTGCTATGAGTCCACATCGACTCACTGACTGTGAGACTCTTGTCCATTCAGAGGGAAAGGCAACAGAAGTTCAACACATGACCTTGCTCTCAAGGGACATGCCACCTATGAAAATCAGCCGGGCCCCATGAAATGGTACTATACTGTACATGCTTAAGGGCTACACAATTCAAGGAGCGAGCGATAAAAGCTAGAATGAGTGGAGGAGTCACTTCTACTCCTGCTGGATCTGGATGGAGAAGGGAAGCCACCAGGCCACCACAGTGACAGAGGACTCGGTGCAGTAATTCTTCTTCTAGCGTTGGGTTTGAGCACCTTCATTACACGTTGGGTTTATTTCCCCCAAAGAAGTCAGAGGCCAATTCTAAGGGGAATTTATCACTCCCGATCCCGCCCTTCCTTCTACTTCTCTGAGCTTCATAGAACTGGGTTCCAAGCCTCTGATTCCAACTGTGGACTGCAGTGCTTAACCACATGCTGCAGTGAGTCATGAGACATGTTCTGGGAACTCTTGAGTGACCGCAGACCAAGTTCGTGAAAATTGTTGTAACTCGGCTGGTTGCTGGCACCGCTTCTACGCTGGAACTGAGTGAACGCGTTCTGAAGTGCGTCTTTTGTACTGTGTTTATTCCTGTGATCGCCACGTCCTAGGACGTTATCGATTACACTGGAAGAAGCTCTTTTGGGTAAGAACTCGGAAAGCCTGCGCGCCCTAGGAGCCAACAACAGCAAAGCAGAGCAGAGAGGCCCCGGCGAGAGTGACTGCACAGATGGCAGGCGTGCGCACGCAGAGGCCAAGCCCGCTGTGAATTTCACTTGCAGCTGTGCGGAAACTACCAGCGCTGCAGACTGATCGCCTTCCTGTGACAGCAGGAAGAGGGCTTTCTGAAATGCTGAGCGCACCGGGAGACTGGCTCACTATGGCCGGTTTGGAGCACACTGAGGTACAGAAGGGCAATGCAAATCATTATCATCATCATCATCATCATCATCATCATCATCATCATCATCATCATCATCCCAGGATTCTGGTCACCATCCAGGCATCGAGCTGGGCACTGGGATAGCTGGCACCGCAGCTGTATGTCGTTCTGATTAGAGAACGTTCTCTTCCTTCAGCTGCTGTTTCACGTCAAGATCTCGGTGTGCTGCTCTGGAAGGAGGGTGTGCTCGGAGCCAACGATCTTTCTCGGCCAGCCCTGCGAGATGGACTGCGGAGGGCAGGCCCTCGCTCGGATCACTTGCGGCCTTTGCCACGGCTTGGTTGGGGAACTCGGGTTGGTGGTATAAAAAGCCCTGTGTCCTCTGGTCCCCGTCCCCTGACTTTCACGGATCACCCTCCGCCTGGCTTGCTGCTGAGACGGTATTCTGTCGCTTATCTAACACAAAACAAACAGCAATCTGGAGCTAATTTAAGTGGTTTACCATATCAGGATACAGCTGGGAAAGATTTTAAGAAAAGGGCTCCCCAGGAACAATAGTGCTGTGAAGTGGGGCAGCAGCGGAGCACACAGGAAGGCGCTTTCAGACAGCCTGGCAGACAGCTGTCAGCCACTCCAATAACAATCCTGAAGCCAATGCAAACCGGCGGGCAGCGGGGCCAGAAGGCCAACAATGAAACCACGGGATGAGAGGGCGCTCAGAGTGAATGGCTCAAGTGTCGGGGCCACCCGTCTCCAGGGAGTCCTTTCTGCAGGGCTCCCATCCTTGCAGGGCTGAGGAGGAATCGCAACTTTATTTCTCCACAGCACAGGCCAAGACTGACTCTGACTCTCTCTCTTCTCTCTCTCTCTCTCTCTCTCTCTCTCAGCACGCATGAATCCATGCTGGCTTTATCCTGACTTAGGAAGCCAGCAAGGCCTACAGAGGAACATCTGGTTTTGACATCTTTTTTTTCCTATTCTGCAGGCTGGTTGGGTTTTTAACTCTTTGGGGGCTTCTGCCTAGCCCTTGAATTTTCTGGTGCAACTTGACAGAGGTGAAATGGCTTGAGGGAGTTAAATAAAGCTATGTGCTGGCCTTGAAAGAACTTTCAAATGCTTTATATATTAAAACAAAACAAAAAACAAAACCCTTGGATCAAGCTCTTGACAAAAATCCAACTGATTAGGAAAACTGTACGGTCCTTAAGGCACTGATGTTCAGTGCAAAGAACACAGAATCAGAAATGTGACTTGGGCTCTAAGTCTGCTCCTGCCAATGCGTTCGGTCTCTGGGTCAAGGTTTCCTCCATGAGAACCAGCTGCTCTTATTTTCTGCAGGGTACACACTCATGATATTAGCATATAGTCACATCCTTCTTCTAGAGCACACTCAGCTTAGTGTATATATATGCTTTTCTAGAAATATATATAGAAATATATAGAACATATACATATTTTTTCTACCTGACAAGATCAATGTTGGTGTCTCTTATGAAACAACCCCGTGTGTTAGGATTCACTTTAAAAACCAGCCCCGTCTTGGTTCTCCAGAAGGCCACGTGGAAGGGCCGCTGGAAAACAAGCAGTGAGGCAGCAGACACTGATGTTCTGACTTGGTTACGTGGCTTTATGAGATGGTGTACTAGATCATTTCAACAGCATCGGTTAGCTAAGTTCCCAGGACAGTAGAATTTGAGACTAAAATTAAAGTGGGAAAATAGGATGCAGGTCTTCTGAGGACAGACAATTATCTGAGAATGTCTAAAAGGTGTGTGTGGGGGCAGTGGTGGTGGTGGTGGTGGTGGTAAGAAGACTTGGAAAGTCCCACTATAGAAACATCCCCAAACCAGTCGGCGCTGAGTCAGCTTGGACTCACAGGGGCCCCATGTCTGTCAGAGTAGAACCATGTGCCCCAGGGTGGTCCACGGCTGGTTTCTTGGGAGCTTCTGGGAAGACTCCAACTTCCAACCTTTGGGTCAGCACATAAACACTTTGCATGACCCAGGGACACCTTAAAAACATACCATTGCTTCTATCTTGTGAGCCCTTTATGTATGACTGCTTTGAAACTATCTGGATAAACTAAAAAATAAAAATAAAATCTATAAAGTAACTACGCTGCCTGAAAATGTACAATCTTTGAGGAACTGCTCTCAAGCTATTGCACATGTCAGAACGCCTGGAGGACATGCTGCTGTTGTCAGGGGCCGTCAAGTTCTTCCAACCCACAGTGACACTGTGCACAATGGAACAAAGCCCTGCCTGGTCCTGCGCCGTCCTCACAATTGTGCCTGTGCTTGAGCTCACTGCTGCAGCCACCGGGTCAGTCCATCACGTTGAGG
>NW_022111373.1:72266820-72268172 GCF_000313985.2 Echinops telfairi | reverse complement strand
TGTCTTTATCTAGACCTCTATAAATGACGGGCCAAGGTTTTTATCATAGCGAGTCCCTGGGGCTAGACCCTGTGCTAGGTGCCCTGACTCAGCTTCATGTCAGAACCCCCTGGGAAAGGACCTCTGAGGTGCTCTGTAAGGATGGAGAAGACTATAGATTGGACTGGAAGGGGCTCTGGAGAAAAGATGAAGCACTGACACAGCTTTTGCGCAGTGGGGTTTGAATGTCCGGGACTAGCCCATAGACTCTTTGGTGTGAAGAAAACAACATGGGGCGTGGGGTGACAGAGGCCACACAGCTAGGCAGAAGTAATACCCGTGAACCCTCGTCTTCTGAGCCCCATCCAAATCGCTGTCTATGACAATCTATGATGGCCACTGTGATAATAATGACAAAGGGAGAAAAGCAGCCATTGGGGCAGGATCTAAAACAACGAGATCTTGGCACAGAGAAGTAGGGCCCAGCACCGCCGTGGAGGTTCTGGCAGATTGTCAGTGCTCAGGAGCACTGTCAGAGCCAGCTGTCACCACCACAGCCTGCGTGGCACAGAGGACTTGGCTAATGACCTCGCTGCAGCAATGCGAGGCTCATATGAGTTTGCAGGAGTAAAGGAGGGCAGGCAGACAGACAGACAGACTACAGCAATGGTATCTGGCAGCCTTAGCAGCTCTGAGCCAAGCTCCTTGCAGACAGCAAGCTGTCTCTGATAGTCCACCAGTGATGTCACCATCTTGCACTGCGAAAGGTTTGCCAGAAGCAAAGTGAGCTCACGGAGTGATTTGGGGAGGCCCCCGGATGGCTGTGACTCAACCTACTTATAGAACTCGTAGCGAATCAAAAACGACATTTTAAAAACCAGATCTTCCACCTGGTTCCCATCACTGTTTTTGGCTAGCAGGGAAAGGACCTGTCAGGAGGTAAAATGGGACAGCACGTGTCAAGGAAGACCAAATAAGCAAATTTGCTGCAATGGCGCCAGTGTTTACCGACACAGCCCCAGGCACAATCATTGCAACATGGACGCCTCACTCAATCAGAAAACGTGACACCATGTGACCAGGGGAAGGCTTGTTTTCAGCAACTAAGGTGGAATCAAGGCCACACAGGCTTTGCTCCAGTTACCTGACTGGGGCACCTACATTTTTATGAGAAACCTTTTTGTTCACCTTGGGATCAATTCATAAGATTCCCAAATATAATCCAAAATTATTTTTAAAGTGGTTCTGCTGAAAGCATATTCAAAACACCGGGAAGACGAATCATTGCATCCTTCTGATCCTTTAACTGTCTTGTCTGAGGCTCTGGAAAATCTGGTCAGAAAGGGGGGAGGGCCTTGAAGTTTATTTCCTGT
>NW_022111373.1:72246231-72265787 GCF_000313985.2 Echinops telfairi | reverse complement strand
GCTTGTTTATCTTCAAGCCTTTAAGACCCCAGACGCTATATCATTTGATAGCTGGGCACCATTAGCTCTCTTCACATTTGCTTATGCACACATTTGTCTTCAGTGATTGTGTCAGTAAAGCGGGCACCTACTGGTATGATTTTCAGTTCTTTGATGTCTGATAACTGGTCTTTTGGTAGCCAAGCACCATCAGCTTTCTTCACCACCTTTGCTTATGTTCACATTTTTCTTCAGCAATCATGTCAGGAAGGTGTGTATCCTAGAATACCAATTTAATAGAACAATGTGTGCTTGCAATGAGTAAGTGCTTCAGTGGAGGCCCAATGTCCATTTGCTGCCTTAATACTAAACCTATAAATATATGTATGTAGATCTGTTTCCCCACACTCTTATATAAATATATGGAGTACCACAAAGTAGGCTGAGTCACAGATAAAAGATGCAGTGTAGAGGGAGTTGGTATTTTGCCTGTCCTCATGTGATGAAACCTCTTTTATTTCATTGGATCAAGTTTCTCACACCGTGATCAGCCACCCAAATACAGTGGTTCCTATGAACTGACTGTACAAAAGTGAGTCAGAGATTTGGAATCCACACTTGGGATCCAAAACAAGCTCCATGTGCCAATGTGCCTTCTACTCCCATCGAGAGTTAACACTCTGGGAAACCCACAGGGGCGGTTCCACCCTGTCCTACAGGATTACTCTGAGTCAGAATGGACTTGCTGGCAGTGAGTTTGGTTTTTAAAAGTGTTCTGAGGCAAGCTAACTCATATACAAGGAAGAAAGACTATACACTATGAAGAAAGATGTAAAACAAGCAGAAGAAGAGACTATAGAAAAGAAGATACTGTGGAATCTGTCCATCTGTGATACATACCCCTTACTACATTATGGTTAGGTGCCTTCCAGTCAGTTCTGACTCATCATGACCCTGTGCATCAGAAGGAAGCAGTGCCCGGTTCTGCACCAGCCCCACAATGGTTGTGTTTGATGTCATTGTGGCAACCATTATGTCACTCCACCTTGTCGAAGGCCTTCCCCTTTTCCACCAATTATGCTCCACTTTAACAAGCATAATGTCCTTTCCCAGGGACCAGTGTCTCCTGATAACATGTCCAATGTGCAGCAGAGGAAGTCTCATCCTCCTTGCTTCTAAGGAACACTCAGACTGTACTTATTCTAAGGTAAATCCACTTGTTCTTCTGACAATTCACGGCACATTTTGCCCACAACCTAACTGAAATGAATCAACTCTTCTCGAGTCTGCCGTTCTCATTGTCCAGTTTTCCCATGCATAGGAGGTTGACTGAAAAATGCATAGCTTGGGCCACATTCATCTCAGTCTTCAAAGTGACATTCTTGCTCTTCAACACTTGAAAGAGGTCCAGGACAGCAGATTTGCCCAATGCGATACATCACTTGATGTCTTCACTGCTATTTCCGTGAATGCTGATGGTAGATCCAAATAAGAAGAAAGCCTTGACATGTCAATCTTTTTGCTGTTTATCATGATGCTATCTACTGGTGCAGCTGTGAAGATTTCTTACACCAAGTTGTAAGCTACACTGAAGGCTGTAGGCTTTGGTCTTCATCAGCAAATGATTCAAGTCCTCTTCACTTTCAGCAAGCAAGGTTATCTCATCTGTAAATTGTAGGTTGTTAATGAGCCTTTCTCCAATCCCGATACTGCATTCTTACTTCATGTCTAGCTTCTCAGATGATTTTCTCAGCATACATACCTTTCCTAACTTTCAACCGAGCAGTACTCCCTCCCTTGTTCTATTCTAATGACTCCCTCTTGGTCCATGAACAGAGTCCACATGAGCACAGCAAAGTGTTCTGGAACTCTTGGTTTTTTGCAGAGTTTTCCATTTGTTATGATTCACTGTCAAATGCCTTTGCATAGTAATGAAACTCAAGTAAACATCTTTCTGATATTCTCTGCTTTCAGCCAACTTCATCCCATGTCAGCAATGACATCCCTCAGGCTAAATCCTCTTCCAAATCAGTCTTGAATTTCTGGGAGCTCTCTGTCCATACACTGTTGCAATTATCAAGTAGTCTTTACCAAGATTGTACTTATATGTGATAGTTTGAGAATTTCCACATTCTGTTGAGTAAACTTTCTTTAGAATAACATAAATATGAATCTTTCTTCCAGCCAGCTGAGCAGGTAGCTGTCTTCCAAATTTCATGGCGTAGATAACTGAGTGTTTCTAGAGCTTGTTGAAAGAGTTTAATTGGTGTTCTGTCAGTCACTGAAGCCTTTTGTTTGTGTGTTTGGTTTGGTTTGGTTTTGCTAATGCCTTCCATGCAGCTTGGAATTTTTCCTTAAATACCACTGGTTCTTGATCATGTACTACCTCTAGAAATGGTTATTCATCAACCAGTTCTTTTTGCTACAGTGACTCTGTGTATTCCTTCCATCTACACCATTCAATATTTTGCTCATGGAATACTCCAATATTGCATATTGAGGCTTGAATTTTTTTCTTCAGTTATTTCTGCTTGAGATATGCTGACCATGTTCTTCTTTTTTGGCCTTCTAACTCCAAATCTTTATATATTTCATTACAACACGACTTTGTCTTCTTCATCTGCCCTTTAAAATGTTCTCTTTAAGTATAACATTTTATATAATCTTCATAAGTTCATTTACATTCCAAGGCTAGTGTACATTAATCCTCTGTGACTAATGATTCACTGTAAACATTACTGAAGTTTGGGATGAACATAAAATATGAGAAGCGAATTGTGACTTCCATAAAACCCAAAGTATCCCAGACACCTATATTTCATATGTGAAGCATGATGATAATGACATCTTTATTTTATCTGCTAACCCTCTCAACAGGAGGTCTGTGAAGGCTTCCCATACAAATGCTAAGGCAGATAGCCTCTGAGCTCCCTCGAGATGTGCTGGCCCTTTGGGGAAACTGAAAGGAGGAGCTCCCAGCCGGTTCCGCCCCGACCCACAAAGGCTGGGGCTGACCACACAGACAAGCTTTCTTTAGTGCAAAGCCAAGAGCAACTTAAGGTTAACACTCGTCTTGTCTTCTGGGAATATTCAGGTAGAGCCAGAGGTCACAGCAACAATGGCCCCAGGCCAGCACCACCCTTTTTCTGGCCCATTCCCACAGTCATCTTTCTCTTAGTGACTAACCAGCCAAAGATAAGGTGAGAGCCAAAACATTAATTTGTTCTACAGCTGAAACGTCACTTCAATGCCAAGGTTTTTTCCCTGAGATTTATCATTTTCCTATTAAGCTGTATCATTTATCATGGCGCAAAAGCAATATAAGTGAAGAAAGAAAATCAGAAATGGAGTTGGAATAAGAAAAGGATTTAGTATTCATTTACAGAAGCTCTTTTGGGCCTATTTTCTACCAGTACATATGTGCATGTGTGGCTATACTTGTGTATCATAAAGTCAAACATTAATTATTGAATATACTCTAGATGACCAGAAGAAGGAATACATCTATCGTGGAAGAAGTACAGCCAGAATGCTCCTCAGAAGTGGGGATGGCGGAATTTTATCTACCGTACTCTGGACATGTTATCTGGGGAACCACGGCTGGTAAAGTAGAGAGAGCAAAAAGAAAGATCAATTAGCCCAGGGTCTATAATAACAGGCTCAAAATTAACAATTGTGTGAATGGTGCAGGACTGGGCAGTGTCCCCTTCTGTTGTGCACAGGACTGTAATGAGTCAGAACGGACTTCCTGGCCCCTAACAACAGCATGTGCCAGTGCCTAGGCAAGGGGATATGGTGGTAAAGGTGACAGACAAGGTCCCTGAGCTCATGGAGCTTGGTTCTGGTGAGGGAGACATGTGATAGACAAGTCAAGCATCACACTAGAATACAAGACAATGCACACTCTGGTAAGCGCCATGAAGAAAACAACACTGGCGAGAGAAAGTGTGGAGCAACGAGAGATGAGAATAGACGTGTGAGCTGGGACGTCAAATGAAAAAGACCGAATGAAGGTAGGAGGAAGAAAGTTCTGGATGGAGGAAATTCAAATTCAAACTCCCTTTCTGTCATATTTCATAGCATAATATTCTAAAATATGTCTAAAGACATTGTTATTTATATTGCTGCTGCCTTTTTTTCTTATCAAGGAAAGGATAAATAATTCCATCAAATCAAATGTGATTGCCACTTTTTTCCCCATCAACTATCCTGATGGCACTGTCAGGTAAGTACTGGACTGCTAACCACAAAGTCAGTGGTTCAAATCCAGCTACTGCTTTTTGGGGAGACAGCTTTGGAAGCCCTACAAAGGATTGTTATGAGTCAGCTCTACAAAGGATTGTTATGAGTCAGCTCTACAAAGGATTGTTATGAGTCAGCCCTACAAAGGATTGTTATGAGTCAGCTCTACAAAGGATTGTTATGAGTCAGCTCTACAAAGGACTGTTATGAGTCAGCCCTACAAAGGATTGTTATGGTGGTGGGTAGGATCCATTTACTTAATATCATTGATAAGCTAGGATACATGTCACTATGTTTAAAGATGGCGCATGGAGCAATATATTCAAGGGGAGTCAAAATAAACTGGACATTCTTGCAAAGTCAATCAATTGGCGACCTCAGTTAATTTCTTAGGCATCTACTAAGTTAATTTACTAGGCAATGAACTAACCAGGAAGAAGGCACAATTCAAACTGTTAGCACATTGCCTCATGTTGGCCCATTAACTCATGAAACCGATCTTTAATCCCAAAGAGAATAGATTCAAATTGTGACTTAGAGACAGATAGACTTTTCAGTACAACAATAGATTTACTGTTTCTTTTAGGAATGTATCTAAAAGTAATTGGTAATTAAATATTCAACAAACAATTTTATAGATAATATTTTCATAATTCTATAATGTCATAGTTAATACAGCCACCAATCAGGAATTTCTAATGGCACAATTAGGACCTAAAACTACTTCCCCTAATGTTTCTGTTAGGAAGACCACACAGTGTCATTTTTTTTTAATAAGGTCCATTTTTCCCAACAGTTTTATTGGCAAATAATTTACATATCATGCAATTCTATAGTTCAATCATTCAATCATATCAAGGAGAATTATACAATCATTACTACATAAATTTTAGAACATCCCACCCCTATGGTTAAATTGCCTTTAAAATGAATGTGTGATCACAATCAGTTCTACTGCTCGCTCCCCCTCCCGCCTTCATTGTTTATTCCTGAAGTGCCCTTTCCCTCCCTATCACCCATAAAGTCCATTTTAAAAATGTAGTTTCACTTTCAAAAATCTTCTAGGGATTTTCCCATTGAATTTATTGCAGAATGTACCTTAAATGATTTTAAGAGTATTGAATGTATATATATTAAAAACATATATTCTTTAAAAGAAACTACCAATTTTAGAGCCCTACAGGACCAGTGGTATGAGTGGCGATACTGGCAGGGTAGAGGGAGAGTGGGTAGGAAAGAGGGAACCGATTACAAGGAACTATATGTGACCTCCTCCCTGGGGGACAGACAACCAAAAAGAGGGTGAAGGGAGACGTCGGACAGGGCAAGATATGACAAAATACCAATTTATAAACTATCAAGGGCTCATGAAGGAGGGGGGAGCGGGGAGGGAGGGGAAAGATGAGGACCTAATGCTGGGGGTTTAAGTGGAGAGGAAATGTTTTGAGAGTGATGAGGGCAATGAATATACAAATGCGCTTTACACAATTGATGTGTGTATGGATTGTGATAAGAGTTGTATGAGGCCCTAATAAAATGATTAAAAAATTGGAAAAAAAAGAAGTTGCAAAGATAGTACAGAAGTCATATGGCCGACACTCTGCTTCCTCTATTGCCAACACTTTACAGTAATTAAAATAAACTCACTGCCATCGAGTCGGTTCCAACTCACAGTGGAGCTGGAGGGGAAGGTGGAGTTGCTTTGGAGGGTTTCCGAGATGGCAGCACTTTACGGGAGTAGAAAGCCTCCTCTTTCTCCCACAGATTGACTGGTGGTTTCAAATGGCTGACCTTGTAGTTAGCAACACAATGCATTATTTATATGCCATCCTACATATTTGGGGGGACAAAAATCACATGCCACACACACATGTACCCTTGAAGAACTCCTACCTCAGTAGGATATTGTTCATATGTTTCAGTATGCAGTTAATGATCTTTCAAACCCTTTTCTTAATGTCTGGCTTTCTAAAATGTTAAAACAATACTTTTTAGAGTCAAAGTGATTTTTTTATTAAAAATCACAACCAAACAATTGTCTAATTAGCAAGCACTTTTTTTTTTGTTTAGAAAGGTATTAGAAATCATAACCCTAAAAGAGTTTTGACAGATACATGAAGTCCCTAAGCACTCTTTTTTGTCTGTGTCACATCTCTTTCTAACCCATAGCCACCCGACAGGGTAGGACAGAGTAGATCTGCCCTTGTGGGTTTCTGAGATGCATCTTTCTCCCTCAGAGCAGCTGGCGGTTCCAAACTGCTGACCTTGTGGTTAGCGGCTCAATTCATTATCCACTATACTACCCCAGCTCCTATCTCTTCAGGAAAGGATGCCCAAAAGAAAATGGAACTTGAGCTACCTTCTGACCCAGCTATCCCTCTACTGGGCATATACCCAGAAGAGGTAAGAAAGAAACCACGACCAGTCATCTGCACTCCAATGTTTACTGCGGTGCATTACACAATTGCAAGGTGTTGGAAACAACCCAAATTCCCATCAGGAGACGAGTGGCTCAGTAAACTCTGGCACATACACACAACGGAGTACTATGCATCACTAAAATGCACTGATGATCACATGAAACACATCGTTTCATGGGAAGAGTTAGAGGAAATGATGCTAAGTGAGGTCAGCCAATCACAAAAGGAGAGGTACAGCACAAGTCCCCTGAGGTGAGTGTAATCAGTAAGGTAGGTAGAGAAGAGAAGCTGTCTGTCTCACAACAATCGGATAGAGGTGCAAGGAGTCAGGAGAAGGTTGGACCAAACCCAAGGAGGCACATGTAGTTCCAACACAAGGAAGTGGAATGCAAGGAGTGCGGAGGGAGAAAAGCAGGGGTTGGATGGGGGTAAAGTGAGATAATGACAGGGGGGGAGCAGGGCACTAACCCATCAGAGGGGAGAGTATGGGTTTTGTCTTCACAGATTTGAGAGTGGGCATGCAGACCCTACCATGGTGCACCAACCATGAGGGAAAGGTGGCTGCGTGGAGGCACGCATGTACAGAGTGGGCTACAGGGCTGGCCCCAACCAGAGCCAATCTGACCCCACCCCTAGAAATATGGGTGACAGAGAACATCACGAAACCTACAGGTTGGGGAGAGGGGCCAGCATGCCAGGCCCACACAGAAGCAGACCTGGAAGGAAGAAGACAAAGGGACAGCCAGTCTGGACCCCATGCTGCACACCAGACCCAGAGGACAACTCCCTGCGGGGAGAGGCCGGGACGCAGAGGGGACTGTGGGGCCGACAACAGCTCATGCCATGTAATCCCTTTATTGGAGCAGACTGCGACAGAGGACAAATTTGGGGTCACAGCGGGAAACCCCCCCCACACACACAGTGGGGCAAACAAAGAAGGGATCATAACAGATCAGCAACAGAAGCAAAGCAAAGCTATGAAGTTCCTGAAGAGACCCCAAAATGGACTTCAGGCTGGGAGGGGGAAATCCCCCATAACCAGTGGGGCGATAGATAGTCAGGAAGGTCAGAGAACAGACCTGGAATTATGTATATTTTTTTTTTCCTTTTTATTTATTTATATTTTTAATCTTCTCTTTCTTTCTTTTTTCTCTTTTCTCTCCCTTTCTTCTTTAAATCTTTTTTCTTGGTCTATGGCACAGTTGGTTTGCCTACTTATGGAAGATAGGCATGGGAAGCAAGCCTGAGGAGAACACAGCGGGACCAACAGTCCCAGGAGGAGTTGGGGGGGAAGGGTGCAGGGAGCAGGCAGTGCCACAGATGGGCATAACTAGGAAATTAGAGTCAACAAGGAGGAGATAGAGATCCTGAGGGTGTCAGAGCAACAGCAAGCTAGCTAAGAGGAAGTTCTAAGAGGAGGAAATAGGGGGAGAGTGATGGTGGGGCAGGAGGAAGTTAAAAGGAAACAGTGGAAGGACCGAGGAAGCAAAGCAATGGATAGAAGCATAAGCATAGGTGTGTCCATATATAAATACATTAATCCACAAAAATAGAGGTATTGGCCTACGTACATATATTTATTTGGCAATATACTGTGGTAGTGGACAGACTTCGGGCTTCTGCTCATACCCTCCCTTAAAACAAGAACACTTTGTTCTAACAAATCGGCATTCTGAGATGCTCACCCTCCCAACACAATCACTGAACACAAAACGGGTACATAGGCAAATGTGGTGAAGAATGCAGATGGTGCCCAGCTATTAAAAGATATAGCATCTGGGGTCTTAAAGGTTTGAAGTTAAAAAAGCGGTCATTTGGCAGAGAAGCAACATGCCCATATGGGAGAAACACACCATTGGTGTGATCACGAGGAGTCATTGGGACTGGGTAATAGACATCAGAAGACACAAAACAAACAAACAAACAAACAAACAAAAACATATTGTGGAGAACAAGGGGGGTTGGAGCAGAGATCCAAAGTCCATCTGTAGACAATGGAACAATTCCTCCACAGAGGGGCCACAGGGAAGGGATGAGTCAACCAGGATACAGTCAAGAACTGATGAAATATACTATATTCCTCGAGGCTTCCTCACCCCTAACTATCAGGACCCCAGTACTGCTTATCAATTCAGACTAGACCAGAACATGTACACGGGTACAGAAAAGAGATGGGGGCTCACAATACATGGAATCCAGGAACAGGATTGGGAATTGTGATACCATAGGGTAGGGATAAATGGGGGAGGGGAAGAGAGAAAGGGGGAATCAATCACAATGATCGACACATAACCATACACCCCTCTCCAGGAGGAAAGAACAAGAGAAAACACAAGAGAAGGGAGACAGCAGTCAGTGTGTAAGATATGAAAATAATAATTTATAATCTACTGGGGTATTTATAATCAAAGGGGTATGGGGGAGGGAAGGGGAGGGGGAAAAATGAGGAGTTGATACCAATGGCTCAATAGAAAGTAAATGTCTAGAAATGAATGAAGGCAACATATATACAAACATGCCTGATGCAATCAGTGTATGGATTATAACAAGAGATGTAACAGTCCCCAATAAAATGATAATAAAAAAAGAATACTTTGTCTTTTGCCTGACAAAACCAATATTAATAAATAAGTAAGTAAATAAAAGGCTGGGATTCCCATGAATCTGCAATGACACTAAGGCTGGTCATTGGTTTTTTGGAGTTATAGGGAAGAAGAAACTTACAAGGCACCTCTGCAACTTTTCTGCTGAGTGTGTGATTTCTAACCACTGAGTACAGATTTAACACTTTGCTGACCTCCTATTTTAAGCCCAACCTATCCAGTGCAGCTGGCTAGTTTCCTGCAATTGAAATAAAATGAAGACATCTAAATGACATTAATATACCATATTTACACAACGTGCATTCAGATGAACTATCAAAATCTAATAAATTAATAGTATAGCATTTACCTCTGTGCAATGGTACCCAACCAGTTTTGCAAACATATTGAATTTCGCTGTGCTTTCCTTTCGAACAGCAAACTCTACAGACCCTGGTGGGATTACTTTCCCTGCTAGTTACTCCTTTTTCCAAAATATGGTCTTGTAATTGTCCTGGAAGCCTCAAAGGTGAATCTGTGTACAGCAATTGTGTAGAGACAACAGAACTGCTACGTTCTGTGCTGCAACCAGGTCAATTTTCATTACCCATTCTCTAGCTAGTTCTAGTCGGAAATGTTTGTATTTGTTTTTTTAATTGCAGTAAATTTTAAATTCGTTGACTAAGACACAACTGATCAAAAAGAAGGCTACATTTTAATACCATTTTGGACTTTGGTGTAAGATACAGCCATTTATCAAATAATGAATGGCCCCTTTGATTGACTTCTTCCATATGCGTGTTATAATTTGCTCTGCACGTGGGTTTTATTATGTTACACGTGGAGTTCGTAGAAGCATCCAGAGTAGCTGACATTGTATGCACTGGCCTTCTGTCTTTCTATACAACAAGAACAATGGGTCCTTTCCACAACAATGTCGCTTCTCCTCTTCAAAGGTTCTTTGATTTTTCTTTTAGTCATTTCCAACTGTGGAAAGCCACAGTTCTCCATTAGAGTACCACAGATGAAAGTTTATTATTCAATAATATCTCAGCAGTAAGCAAGCAGTTGTAGTAATTACTGGGTAAACATGATACCCAGAACCAAGAAAAAGGGCACAAGACAGGTAATATACTGTCTAATAACATTTTGCCTTCCCTCAGATAAATCTCAAAGTTTCAAATGTAGCCAGCCTTACCTTCATAAAGGATCCTGCCTAAAATCCATGTTTTATTATTTTTTCTGGTTCATGTGTTCTAAAGCTATTATATCCTCATTGCTTCATCCAGGGATAACTGCTGCTGTTGTTGTTGTTAGGTGCTATCAAGCTGTTTCCGACCCATTCTTCATTGGTCTTCCTTATTCAATGTCCAACTTTCACATGCACATGAGGCAACTGAAAATAATAGGACTTGGTCAGGTACATATCAGTCCTCAAAGTAACATCCTTGCTTTTCAATACTCTACAAAGGTCTTGTGCAGCAGATTTACCCAATGCAACACATCTTCTGATCTCTTAACTGCTGAGTCCATGAGCACTGATTGTGAATCCAAGTAAGACAAAATCCTTAACAACTTCATCCTTTTCTTCATTTATCATGATGCTACCCACTGATTCCGTTGTGAGGATTCTGGTCTTGACATTGAGTCGTAATCCATTCTGAGGCTGCAATCCTTGATCTTCATCAGCAAGTCTTCCTCATTTTCAGCAAGCAAGATAACAGTTGTTATGGTATACATAAAGACTGAAAACTTGGAATGAACCGATCCAAAATAAGTCTGACTTTATGAAGCCTGTCTTTGTTAGGTATAGCTTGTGAGTTTTGGCTAAGATGAAAGAATGCAAAGATTTGCTCGGACTTCAGTCTAGTCATGGTTTTAGGAAATATGGGTGCGACAAGTAAAGGGTCAGTTCACACCAATCTTTCCATTTTATCTTTTTTGTTTGTCCCATTAGTATAAGGAAACCAAGAAACTTCTTTTACATGCCTATTCATAACTTCCATCCATGGTCAAATTTTAGCAGAGGTTTTGTGACACTTTTCCATCTGGTCATGGTATTAGTTGGTTTGAGAAGTCATTAGATGAAAGAGACAGTTATTGCCAAGTACATTTGTTACTTCACTTATCCTTCAAGGACCTCCAAATGGAACAGTTACACCTGAAATATTTATATAATCCTTTAAGTTTGGTAAAATGTCTATTTCCATCCATTCTCTTTCAGAATCACTAACCGATACTATTACATTTTTTTCTTTTGCCTTTGAGATGGCCTGTCAGACTCCAGTAAAGTGTCCTCCTTCTACTCTGTCTATTATACATTCCAGTCACTTGGACAATCAGACTAAGTATATGCATGTAATTCATTGAAAAGCTCCCCACTGCCAGGTGGTGTTGGTTTTGACATGTATGCCCCTACTAAAATATGGGTAGAAGAAGTCCGAAGGATTGCATGTCACATCTCTGGGGATACTGATGGAACAGTTCAGGAAAGAGGCACGCATAGAAAAGAGGAAATGTGGGAGCAGCCCAAATAAGAGATGGATGTTGAAATGCCTTGGCTTACCTAGTGCACATGCACTTCTTAGACTCTTCGCCTAAACTAAGATACTAAGGATGCCATCGAGAACAGCCCTATGAAGACATACTCTTTCATGCTTAAAAACTGTAGAAACTCATAGAAGTACAGAAGGGGATAATGGTTCCCTATATGCCTTCATAGGAATGCCTATTGCAATGGATGACGGCAATTCCTGTGATGCCTAACGTACCAGTGCGGCTATGGCAGTCCAGATGGGAGTGTGATCAGGACAAGGCAAGCTGTTGGAAACCACATAGTTCTTGCTATGTACAAACAATGTCAACCCACCCTAGATGTCATCCCATTGATACCATCCTGAAGGTTCTCAATTGGAGAGACTGCTATTGCTGGTTGTCCAGACTGGACTGGACTCCAGGCAGGGCTAATATATGAGCTTGGTCAAATCGGATTCACTTTGTCTGTTTAGATGGAGCTTTGCACAGAGGAGCCACTGAGAGAATATTTGCTGAAGATATGAGGGAATTAAGAATTCCCTTGCCCCTACTAAATGGCAGAGATTTGGGTTTTCCTCAGCTGGTTGAGCCCAGATAGCCAGGGTTTAGTATTGCCAAGAAGGCAACCATGGAGACTTGATTTTAACTGAGACCTTGGATTAATTTACAGCCACTGCTAAGCAAGTCACTGTTCTGAGAGCATGGATGCCTTTTCAGAGTGCAAAGGTCAACTACTCCACAGCCCAACCCACAGAGAACAGGCGGAGGAAATACAAGTAGTGGAGCTACCTACTACAAATAAATTCCAGAACAGTGGTTTTCTCTGGGTAAGAAACTGGGTGATTAGAGTTGGAACTAACTAACTAACAACAACAACAACAAGCATCCTATGTGCTAGCCCTGTCATATATAATCTTTGATGATTTCAACATCTATACAGATGACATTCCTAAAAATGTGGGCCATTAGGTCCCTGGTCCACCTCTCTTTCTGTGGTCTTATTTTCCAATTACTAGAGTATCCAACTCCTATCATTATATTCAATATCTTGCTATTATTAATATTTGCAAATCCTCTATAATTTCCATTGCAAGCATTATAATCTCCAAACAACAACCGTCTTCCCTGATCACTCCACTTGGTCATTGAAGACAGGAGCCAGGAGTGCATGTTGACAATATTACACTTGAAATGGCTAGTCTGAATGGAGATGCGCTTTCAGTTTAAAATATACACTGAGTTTGAGAGACTGCAAAATAACTCTTCAATAAATATTATATTGATTACACTTTGAAGGAAATGATAATAATTTGGACATCCTGGGCTGAATAAAATATAACAAAAAATTAATTTCACCTGATTCTTTTTATTTAAAAAAAAAGTTTACTTCTCACTCATCATTCTCGTGCTGAGTGATGGGCGGGTTTCAACCACTGGTGTTTGGTTAGCCATGAATGCTCCTATTGTATATAATAGATAGATGATAAATGGATGGATGGATGGATAGATAGCAATATAGAGATTTGAAAACACCACTGTTGACTTCTTCAGATCCTAAATCATTTTACAACTGTATTTTGAGAAAGTGACAAAATGAGTATATCTCAGCTGAATTCAATTTGGCTTACATATGACTTTTCTACTTCCATTATATCTGAGAATTATGCTTTCAAAAAATAAGAGCAAGATTTGGTTTAAACATTAAAATTAGCATAATAATGACATCCTTGGTTTTTAAAAATCTTATTTAAAAAATTAACTTACAAAAAAGTATGTACTAGAAAGTTTGAAACTATATTTATGGTTCATATTTATGGCACACATCCTATTGGACAGCACTGGTATAAAATCCCACTTCAAAAATTCTCCAAATGCCCCCCTAATAAAATGTTTTAAAAAATAAATAAATAATAAAGAATGTGAAAAAAAAAAAATTCTCCAAATGCCATCTAGAGGTTGAATATTATATACCTTAACAACCCTCCACCAAGTCCTAATTTCCCTTCATAGCTAGTTCACAGAAACCCTGGTTGGTAGTCCAAACCCATCAGAGAGCTCTGTGAAAGGGGAATTTGGTAATCTACTCCCATAAAGATTACCCAGAGAAATCCCTATGGAGTGGTTCCGCTCCGTCAACAGCCCCCAACAGCAGCCAGCTCACATTCCATGGCCTCATCATTAGGATTCCATCCTATACTCCCTTTCCCGTCTTATTTTTCATTGTACTCACTTGGGAAGACCCAACCTTGTTAACCAACTGTCCAACAGTCCCTTGGGTGTCTAGGAACTAAGTATTATTAGTGTTGCCCAGGCCAATGATGTCATCGATGCTCTTTGTTTTGGGTGCATAAGTGGCTTGAGAGCCAGCACACAAAAGGAACAGAGAATGTGTGACAGTTTTAGAGGAAAGGCCATTGCTCAAAAAGCCTGGACAAGGGTAAGTTCCCAACTCTGTTGCTAACTAGCTGTGTGTCCTTGAGAAATGGCATAATATCTTTCTTATTTAAAACACAAGATTCTGATCCTCTCTAGCCTCAACATGCAGTGAGTTGGTGAATACAATGAGATTCAGTATGAACACAGGGCTAAGAATAAATGCTTTTTTGACTTTGTTTTTGCCTGGGCCCAAAGCAGACCCTTGCTTGCAGGTAGTTTACATTGGACGTGATCCCGGGGAGCAGGAGTAACCGCCTGGGGGAGCTGGACAGGAAAGGAGGAAGAAGCAAAACAAAGAGGCAGAATTAAGTTGGTCATTGTTACAGGTGACATGCTCAATCTCACTAAAATCCTTGGAGGTTCCTGGTGAAATCTGTCTCAGAATTGTCACTCAGAAGACAGGAGAAAACATTTATCCTTTGGATCCCAGTGGTTCAACAGTCCCATGGGCATCAGCACCCAGTACTCTTGGCTGTGCTTGTATGAGTCCCTCAGTATCAAAGAACCTTCGGGTTCAGGAAAGACACAGTAGTTGCCTCGTGAGAAGCTCATCAAATCCTGCTCTCAACTGGTCACCATCGCAGCAGCTGGAGTGAGACGTGAGGCTGAGAAAATCCGCAGAGATGCCGAAGCAGTCTCTGCTACAGATACTAGCTTAGTAAATGTAACTTGTACATGAAAGTTTAGAGCTAGCAATGCAAGTGTGGCTCTGCTGTTTGACTACCTTCCCCATTCCTTAAGGCCATCCAAAATTGGGAATAACAGACCTGTATTATATACCAGAAAAGGCTTAGAAACCAGTTATGTTGCTATTAAATGTTTTTTTTAAAGTTGGTAACATTTAAGGACTGTTCCTATTAGGCCATAAGATCCCGCCTTCTCAGCTCTGCCCAGTCTCAGATTTTGAGACCTTCAAAGGACAGATGCAGCTCCACTCCACCTCCGGATATTGGGTGCTAGCAGGGAGCTTGATTTGGGCTGATTGGATTGGAACGTGCAGCTTTTTCTGTAACCCTAACCTCCTTGTGCCAAGCCTGGTACCAAATGCTTTACATGCATTGTCTCATTTAATTCTTACAAAAAATCCTGAGAGTAAGCTTTTATCTCCATTTCACCAATAAGAAAACAAAGGCTCAGAAAAGTCATTTGCACAAAGTCACCCAATTATGAAGTGGTAAAGTAAGATCTGAGCTCAGGTTGGGCCTCTGCTCCATCATTACCATAAACTCTCTCCACCAAATGGGAACCAACCTCCCAGGGTCTCCTGAGCCATGATGAATCAGATGCTGCACCAGTCCTCTAACTAGTTCAGATGTCTATCACTGCCTTTGCTGAGACCTGGCTCCCCACACTCACCTTATTCCTAACATGCTAAGTGGTTGAGTCTCCTATCAAGATTTTTGAAGGAATTCTATACAGACTGAAACTGGAAAAAAATGTTGGCATGTTATGTTGCTTTTGACTTGGACAGCCTTTTGAGTGAAAATGTAATATAAACTATTGAGCATGCAGGCGACAAAGTTCTAAAAACTTCTTAATGGCAACCAAAGACTTAAGGAAGTAAGTCTTGGGGACTTGGAACCACGGTATGATGTGACATCTAAATCAACTGAGTTAACAGTCCACAAAGACAATGTTCCATGTTCTCCTTTGACGAGCAGAGCCTAGGGTCTTAAAAGGTTGCAAGAGGCCATAGAAAAGACAATTATTGGTCTTTTCTCACCTAAAGCATGGAAGAGTGAAGAAAATAAGAGATTCAAGGAAACAATTAGTCCAAACCACAGCCCCCACTACACTGAGACCAGGACGAGATGAGACGGCCCCGGTCATCACTACTGATCATTGTGATCAAGGTCACAAAAGAAGGTCCTGGACAGTGAGAGAGAAAAACAAAATTCTTACAGAACAGAATTTAAAATCATTTTAAAAATGGCCACTCTTACTGGTCTGATAGAGACTGGTGTACCCCAAGACCGTGGCCCTTAGCCATCTTTCAAGTCTGAACCTGAAGCCACCCCCAGGATCAACTTTTAGCCAAACGACAACCCAACAAGTGACTCCCATGGCTGACTGTCCTGGGGAGTGTCTTCCCGGGAGGAAAGTACGCCTGAGGTCACTCAACCATCGAAAACCCAAGCACGACAGTCTCGGAAAGCCCAGGGGCAGTTCTGCACTGCCCTGCAGGTTGCTCTGAGTGGCAACACACCCGGTGGCAGGAGAGGGGACAAGTGGGAAAGTGTCGTAACACTGAAGGAATTGCGAGCAATGTCATGATGTAAAATGTGAGTACTTGTGGAATAGAAAATTAATTTGCTCTGTAAACTTTCACCCAAGCTACCATTTTTTAAAAAATGTATTATAAATTTCTGATGTGTTGCTTGTTAGTATAAAAATTAAGATTCATTTGATTTTTATCATGCTAAGTGACTACGACCAAGGCTAAGAACATAAAAGAACAAGGGGAAAGGTAAAATGCATTTTCAAAGATAAACTGAATTGGGCAGGAGATAATCATTTGGAATTTTTAAAGGTAACGTTTATCCTCAAATACCAATGTCTAAAACGATTTTCTAATAGATATATACTGTATATAATATATGCATTGATATATATTCTATGCATACATGTCAAGAAGAAAAATCCTGCCATAGATTGAATTATAACCCCTCAAAATATGGGTCAGCTTGGAGGAAGCATGATTCTCAGTTGTTTGGCAGTTATATAAGGATACAATCATTTCCTCATGATGTGATCTCATGTGATCAGCCAATAGGGTAGGACGCTGTTGTTGCTGTTGTTAGGGGCCATTACATTCGTGCCAACTCAGAGCAACCCTATGTATAACAAGAGGACATGCTGCCCAGTCCTGCACCATCCTCACAATTGTTATGTCCAAGTCCACTGTTGCAGCCACTATATCAATCTACCTTGTCGAGGTCTTCCTCTTTTTTGCTGCCCCTCCACTTTACCAAGCAGGATGTCTTTCTCCAGGGCTGGTCTCTCCTGAAAACAGATGGGATACAACTCCCTTATCCAAATCACAGCTCTAATCCTATGTAAGGGCTTGAGGTGTGGCCTACATCCTCTTTTGTCTTACGAGATAAACGGAGAAAGAGATGAGAAAGAAAGGAAGAGTCAGGCAAAGAAAGAAGAGCCAAGGAGACAGCACGTCATCTGGATCCAGAGCCCCTGCACTAAGACCTCTTCCCTCACGGCCATGAGTCAGTTCTGACGCATAACCTCCCTATAGGACCGGGCAGAACTGTCCCTGTGCGTTTCTCAGACTGCAAATCTCCGTGGGCGTAGAAAACCTCATCTTTCTCCCAAAGAAGCTCCGAGACCCTGGGGAAGATTGGTGCCAACACCCTTGGGAGATCTAATCACCAAGTAATGATGGGCCCAGGGTGAAAGAGACAAGGAATCTTCCCAGAGCTGACAGAGAGAAAAAGGCTTCCCTTAGAGCTAGTGCCCTGAAGTCACTCTTCTAGCCACTTAAAGGATATGGTGAAAGCCATTCACTTGTGATAGTTCTGTTAGAGCAGCACCAGAAAACAGACAGATCTACTTGCATGTACTTCACATCTTGAATGCTTAAGGAAACACAGCACTGGCTGACTTCAAGGAACCTCATCTCAAAGGAAGACGCTGTTGGTGTCTGCTTCTTTCGGAATCCCCCGTCTTGGGAGTACCTTGTTATGACAGCCCTGGATTTCTCTCTAATTTACAATGCCCGGTAGGCTTCCCAGTTGCGAGTGATGCACTAATCCACAGGAAGTCAGTCTCTGCATTCAGTATAACAAATGATATTGCTTAGGCTCCAAAATTAATTAGTGCCTCCACCTGGGAAAATCTTATCAACAAAGAGAGAGAAAGAGGGAGAGAAAGCCAAGTAGGTCCCCGCAGAGAAAATAAATACCGATGGTTTTCAGTCACACACAGCAATGAAACTGATTAAATTCCTCCAGAATACGAGCTGACAAAGCAGTGGGACCACGATGATGATGCTTTCATAGCTTCCCATGACGCTGCCTCCCAGAGGCCAGCCAGGATGCCCAAATCCCTGCGAGGGAGGAAAGGCGCCAACATCAGCAAGCCAGCTCTTCCCGACCTGACCTGACTTTCTGAACATGTTATATAAAGAGCTGTCTCACTGAACAAAGTCGAGGACAGCCCACTGGCATTGAGTCGATTCTGATGCAAAGACCCCCTATTCCTGAGACTGTACAGCTTCACAGAAGCCGCCTCAATTTCCCTCCGAGGAGCAGTTGGTGGATTTGAGCTGCCTAATGCCTACCTAACCACATCCCAATGCCTAACTCACAGAACCACGAGAACAGAGTAAATACACAGCTTGCCTGAACAGTAGACACACATCGCTCACTTTTCAGAATATTATTGTCGACAAAAGACAGTTTTGCACTCGCCTGCCTATCTGATACTATGGATGTAGAGGTTAGAATGGAAAGCTAAGTCTTCAAGCCAGTTCTTCTGTCAACGATCCCCTGCGGTTTTAGCATTATCATTATTATTGCTCTACTTATACAATGGTGATACCCAAGGCCCTGCTACCATGGAGTTGGTTCCAACTCAGCGCATAGCAACCCAATCGGGCAAAATGGAACTGCCCCACGGGGTTTGGGAAGATAGGAACCTTACAGGAGTCTCATCTTTCTCCCTTAGAGTGGACTGGTGGATTTGAACCACCAACTTTCTCATTAGCAGCCCAGTGCGTAACCAGGGCCCTTATAAAATGGCAATCATTGGTTCTAATGTTTCTATTGTATAGAATGAGAAGATAGTGTGTGCTTTACACCAATGCATGCTTTTAAAAGAGCTGAACTAACAGAAGCCGCCTTTCTAAACACAGATTATTTCTTTTTCTGAAGAAGCACTCTACAAGTTAGGAAATTGTACAAGAAACAATTTTATAATCTTAAAAAAAAAGATTTCTGAAAAGGACACTCCACCTTGGGAGCATATTCACCTCTAAAGAACCAACAATTAAAATACAACACACAATCTGAGCATTTCACATGTTGTTCCAGGAGCCCATAATCCTATCTGCTTTGTGTTGTAGCGACTCTCCTTCTGGCATCAAGAAGAAGCGATGTCACAAACAAGTGAAACATTTGGGGCTTTCTTAGGAGGTGCTGGAGCATGCTTTCTTATGCTCCGCTGCCCCATCATGCTGCAGTCTGCACTGAAAGATGACAATAGGAGGAGAATCAAGGGAAATAGAGGAAAGAGCAGGGAGGCAAAGGGCATCTATAGAAGTCTAGATAAAGACATGTACATATGCAAATATATTTATATGAGGATGGGGAAATAGATCTATGAGCCTACATTTATAGGTTTAGTATTA
>NW_022111373.1:72221023-72244960 GCF_000313985.2 Echinops telfairi | reverse complement strand
AAAAAAATTAGAGCAAGGTATCGAAACACATTTAGCTTCATGTTCCTAGAGCACATATAGAAAGGGTTGACCATTTTTGAGAATTTGTTTTTGTAGTTTTATTGTGTGACTATATTGTTTTTATTGAATGACAATTTGTTTTATTGTATGACTGTTGTGGTCAACCTGTGAGCATTTAACCTAGAAGCATGTCAACATTTAGCTAATCTGTCCATTTTATAGGGATTTTCATTTGTTGATCCTGTTTTGTGTTAGCTTTTGGACCGTTATCATTGACCCGCTGATTGTTCATAGCCAATTGTTTTCAAAAGTTGATGTTCCATTTCAGATTCAAGAATTATTCCACCCAGAAAAAAAAAAAGAAAGATGACAATAGGTCTAGCCAGCTTCCTTGTCCAAGTGTCCTTCTACATGCTAAGCTGCACAGGGAGTATGGATGTCTAGTCCTGAGACTAGATTCTTCATGGATTCCCCCACAACATTCCAATCCCCAACATAGGCACCCACAGGAACGAAGCCTTTTCATGGAGTCCCGGGAGGCAATGCCCTGAGTTAGATGATGCTGTCAATGCTCAAAACGGGTTTGGGAACTGCCTTCAAAGCTAGTTTATGAGCCTCCTAAGATCTCAGCCGACACGCCTCCAAAAAAGCACAGCTAAGCCAGCATAACTCTTGTTGCAGTGAGCTTCACAGCTATGGTGCATTCCTCCCCACTTAGCCATTCATGAAAGGGAGAGCATCTGCACTCAATAATCCCCACCCCCTGCCCTGGGGAGCTCTACAGGGGACCTGTCACCAAAGGACAATCTAGAGCAGCACTAAGAGAAATACACTGGGAGTCACATGTACCAATTTAAATGTTCCAGTGGCCACACCCACACAAAAAAGGGCAAAAAGAGACAGGTGGAATTGGTGTTATCATTCATCCCAATATACCCAAAACACTATCTGTCAATTAAACACATAGTCAATTTGCAGATTATTGAAATATTAATTTACATTTCTTTGTAATCTTTGAAATCTGCTGTTTCATACTTGTAGCACATCTCAACTCAAGCAAGCCACATTTTAAAATACTTAATAGCCATCTGAATTATACAAAGAAGAATGTGGTATCAGGATTGGCGGAAGGCTTATTAACAACCTGAGATATGCAAACAGCACAACCTTGCTTGCTGAAAGTGAGGAGGACATGAAGCACTTCCTGATCAAGATTGCAGACATCAATGTGAAGTATGACTTAGTGCCAAAAAGACACAAATCCTCACAACTAGCCCAATAGGCAACATCATAATAAATAACATCAACTAAATGTCAAAAAAAAACTTGCAGTTATTAAGGATTTTATTGTGCTTGGATCCACTATCAATATTCATGGAAGCAGCCATTAAATGATGCATTGCATTGGGTAAATCTGCTACACAAGACCTCTTTAAAGTATTGAAATGCAAGGATGTTACTTTGAAGACTAAGGTGTGCCTGACCCAAGCCATGGTACTTCCAATAGCTCGGATGCATATGAAAGTTGGACAATGATGAAGGAAGACCAAAGAAAAATTGATGCATTTGAACTACAGTGTTGGCGAAGAATATTGAAAGTGTCGTGGACTGCCAAAAGAACAAACACATCTGTCTTGGAAGACGTACAGTTAAAATGCCCCTTAGAGGCAAGACGGCCAAACTTTGTACTTTGGACGTGTTATCAGGAGAGATCAGTTCCTGGGGAGGACACCGTGCTTGGTAAAGCGGAGGGGCAGCACAAAGAGGAAGGGCTTCAACTAGATGAATCAACAGCCTGGCTGCAAAAATGGGCTCAACATAAGAACAATTGCGAGGATGATGCCGGACTGGGAGGTGTTCCATTCTATTGCACAGGGGCTGTGCTATGAGTCAGAATGGACGTGATGGCACTTAACAACGATAACAACAATTGCCACATGTCACCACCATATTGAACACTTCCAGGGAGACCCTTTCCCCCAGTATGAGGGCAGAGGAAGTGAAGTATTTAATGTGGTTCTAAATAACTGTGAGTAATTAGTGAATGGCCTTCCTTGGCACACCATCCTGCTGCACATAAAATGAGCCTTCTGAGAAGCAAAAGGCAAATAAATCTCACTATCCATAAGAGCCAGGAGTGGAGTACATCCTCTGTACCTGAAATCCTTGTGCAACGAACCTCCTGGATCCAGAAGACAGCTGTGACCAGGAACCAGAGCCTGAGACAGAATGAAGGACTTCCCAGCCCACAGAGCTAACAAAGGTGAGTGATTTTGATCAGGAGGCTGTCTTGTGGAGGAGAGTGCCTCTGGGCATTACATTGGGGGAGCTAGGTTTGCTGAATCAGGGAGCTGGAGCTGAGTGCCTTTGGGCTGAGGCTTACTGAAGCAGGGTGCCTCCGGGCACTTATAAAAGGAGCCGAGTTTGCTCACCTAAGGAGATTGGGCTAAATGCCTTGGGGTTGAAGCTTATTGCAGAGTGGTATGCCCTTTGGGCATTTATTAGCAGCCCTGCAAGGAATTTATAACGTGTCCTGATGAGCAACGCTATCCCGAGTATTTCTCACTTGTATTGCAGCCTGTTAACTTCCTTAATAAACCCTTTACTCCTGCATTTTGCCTGTGAGTTCTGTGTAGCTACTGAACTGAATATTAGAACCCAGAGGTAAAATCAAGAATACTAGCTAACATGGCACAATGATGAATAAAATACGCTCGGTAGTACTGAATTAACTGCATTCTTCGGGACATGTTCTTAACTCCTGTTACTTGTGAGTTGACCTTGGTACAAGAAAGTCAAAGCTCTCTGTAATGCCTGTCAGCGTTTGGTGTTTCCACAAAGTAAACTCTGTAGCAAAGCTGACTAGGCACGTGTCATTACGCCTGAAAATTAAAACAGAAATGGTAAAGAAAGGTCTACAGCTGTTCTCAACCTGTGGGTCGCGACCCCTTTGGGGGTCAAACGACCCTTTCACAGGGGTTGCCCGATTCATAACAGTAGCAAAATGACAGTTATGAAGTAGCAACAAAAATAATTTTATGGTTGGGGGGTCACCACAACATGAGGAACTGTATGAAAGGGTCGCGACATTGGGAGGGTTGAGAACCACTGGTGTAGAGGCTCTTTCAGCCATCAGCAATTCTGCCTCTAACTACTCTATCTTAGAGAGGCCAGCAGTGGCTTGGTCAAAGGCTGGGAAAAGGTTGGAGTCATTTTGAAGAAAATGTATCTGGCTGGGAAAAGAGCACCTTTTGTCTAAGTTACCTAATTACTCACAACCCCAAAACACTGGAAACCAAGGGACAGCATGGGGTAAGACCTAGGGAGAGAAGGAGCCTGAGGTGGGGGTGGACTTTATGCTCAGGACCAGCTGGAGAGAAAGGTAAGGAAATAGGGGACTCAGGAAGGACCTCTGAATGCATTATTCTAGAGCCTCAGGCAGCCAGACCTCCTCATAGTCTTAGCAAGGACTTCTAACTGCACGACCCCATAGTTGAGCTAAGATATTTTATGTCTGCTGAGCCCTGGTGGTGCTGTCTGGTAAGCATTGAACTGGTAACTGCAAGGTTGGTTCAAATCCACCAGCCACTCCACAGGAGAAAGATGAGGCTGTCTGCTCCCATAAAGATTTCCAACCCCAGAAGGCCTATAGAGATTGGCTATGAGTTAGAATCAACTTGGTGGCCGTGGGTTAGCTTTGGCTTTGGTGTGGGATGAGGGCATGGACCTTACTGAGGAGCCTCATTCTCCACCATTAAGATTTGCAATTGTGATGTGCATGGTGCTAACGAGAACCATACAGTTGAGTCCAAACAGTCTGGGCCTTCAACTTGGGCTGTCTCATAGCTAAGCAAAAGCCTTGGCCCTGTGGCCAAGTGCTGCACTCCTGACCCCATCCCCCACAGAGTTCAGCAGAACCACAGCAAGAGCTTCACACACTGAGTAAGGATCAGTAGGAAATTCAGATTTCCACTCACTGTTAGTTACTTTTAGGGGTGATGGGGGCGGGGGGTTAGGGGGAGGGGACAGGGAGGCAGGGAAGCAGGAAGTTGCACTCCTTTAAAATTTTTGCATCAAAGGATCAAAACAAAAGACTGAATTTAAAATGTGGAAATTAAGAAATTAATTGTATTCTGTTCTATACCTGCCCTTGTTGGTTTAATATAAAAGTTTACAATTGATTGCAAAGTTAAACTACTCAATTTTCCCTCTTACATATCCAAGCAAAATTAACACGCCAGGGATGTGCGTTCTGTTCTATATACTCCTTTGCATAACAAAAGGAGCCCTGATAGCGTCTGGGTAATACCTTGGGCTAACTGTAAGGCCAGCAGTTCGAAACCACCAGGCGATCCTAGGGAGAAAGATGTGGCTTTCTACTCCCATAGAGAGGGAGACTCGGAAAGCCACAGGGGTCATTCTACCCTCTCCTCTAGGGTTGCTGTGGGGTGCCATCAGCTCAATGACAGTGAGTTTGGTTGGGGTCTGAATACCAATAGGAACGAAGTAGGCCAGGTCACTGACCTGGCCTCAAACGACAAGTTTGGTTCCCTCCTGCTGTCGCATGTCTGCTTGTTGCTGTCCATGCCCCCCTGCCCGGCCCTCTTCCCCCATTCATCAAAGTCCAGCTTACAGCCCAACTCCTCCATAAAGTTTTCCCTGATGATTCCTCTACTCCATGCTCTCTCCTCCAAACTTCCTCTGTCTGCTCCATTCACTTGACCTTAAAGCATGGCCTCCATCGATAGGTATGCTGTTACAGTTGCACCGGCACCTCTTGCTAAGAATACACTTGCAATTCCCTGTGTTCTATGCTGGGCAAGCAACTCAAGATATGTTCTCCCTCCTGCTCCTCCTCATACGATATTATCATAACCTCAGGCATATGAAGGGGCTTCACCTACTAGGCATTCATTTACCTGCAAACCCCACCCCCCTGCCCTTCAGGGTTATCTGATATTTATACCTAGACTGCTACTTGATATTCTTCAAGCGAGGAGACCATATCCTGGCTAGCTTCAGATCTCCCCCGAATGTGAACATTGCCTTAAATAAAATATCAAGCCACCCAAAAAGAAGATACACAGAGAGCTGGCCAGCTGAGTGGTCAGGTCCCTCTCCAGGAGGCAGCCTGGGGACCACCACCCACCTATTCACCAGTCATGCTGTTTCCTCCAGGGGCTCACAGATGTGAGTTGCATAACACATGGACGGAGTCCTTTGGGTGACTGGAACTTCAACAGACCCCACCAATCTGTTACCTACCCTGCTGCCTGGATTCAGAAGTATTTTCTAACAGCAAACATGATCTCTCAAAGCAATCCAATTCACTGCCATCAAGTTGATGCAGACACATGAAGCCCCTCTAGGGCAGGGTAGAACTGCCCCTGTGGGTTTCTGAGACTAACTGTGTATGGGAGTAGAAAGCTCCATCTTTCTCCCGCTGGTAGTCTAGAACTGCTGACCTGGCAGATCCCAGCCCAATACATGCCCACTGTGCCGCCAGGGCTCCTTTCAGAAAGGCTACCAAGGTGGAATGGGCATTAGGAGTCCAAGCGTGGTGCTCTCAGGCTGCCGCTGGTTCTTCCTTTTAATGTTGGTTTAATTCTTCAAAACGTCACACCAATAAGAAGGTGCTCTGGAACGGAAACGGTAAAGGAACACAAACGAACGACGCTGTCCCATGAGCGGCGGTCCCTGGAGAGGGTGCCAAGATGTGACCCACCCTGGGAAAGACAAATACGAAAGGGAGATGGTAGAGATTAGGAGAGAAAACCACCGGAAAGGAATAAGCCTGTGGTGCCAAAAATCTCTGAACCATTTTCTTATTAAGAAAACATGAAGAAAGAGCCCCACAAGGTTCAGGATTGTTCTGCAGGAGGGGAACGAGCCTGGAAGGCAGGATTTCGGTACACACAGCTTTGTTGATGCTTTGTACCTAACTGCCAAAGTCAGCAAGGGAAGCAACTGGGGAATTTTTCAAATGTATTTGTATGATTGGTTTGAGGCCTGGTAGGGGGAATCTCAGGCTTCAGATAGCAAAGGACGAGCAGCCTGTTTGAAGCCAAGCACAGCAGGGCCATCTCCCACCAAGAGCCTCAGCACTCGGTTCCCAGGCTCTCTGTGGAAGAACAAGTCTCCATTGCATCCCAGGATGCCAGGGCACGGCCGCCTCTCCTCAGCTGACTCTAACCGGGCCTCAAGTCAGGTGAAAACCAGTCATCACTGCCCAGACCCAAGCTGGAGAGGAATCTGGGACAGATGCAGGCCAAAGCTGGCCCTGGAATTCTCGGGGTGATTGGAGCCAGTCCCTGGTAATAAATGTACTCCACACATATGCATAGCAGTTACCATGGCCCTCAGGGAGAATCCCACATATGGGCAATAAAAGGGAGGAAAAATGTGACCATTTGGATCCTTTAGTAGCTAAATTTTTGCCCTTCTAAATGTTTATTTTCCTAAAAACAACCAATACAGAACAAATTCCTATGAGTACATTCTGGAAAATATGACTACGAACAATACATGGATCCTTTTTTGTTGTTAACTGATACTACTGGTATCCCATTTGAAACCTAAATTTGTATCTTCCATCTCTTATTGCTACTGCATAAGCAATAACAACAAAATTAAACAAAAAGCCATGAGCTAGCTATCTACTTTCTGCTGGTTCATAAACTAAGAATTCTTGGTCAGTTAGACCAGCGTTCATTCTCCAGTTGTGTGCTTTGGGGCATTTCATTTGTCCGTTAATATTTCTTTTGGGAGATGAGAAGAAGTGGAAAAAGATAAATCACGCTAAGTCCGTTTTCCCACTGGATGGCAGGCTGGACAAAAAGAACAAAGGGATAAGACATTTCTAGAGAGAGTGACATATTGACATCAATGGGAAGCAGTTTTTATTTCTGTGCTCTGCCAATTCCCCCAGTTCTTAAAGTTGACTGCATACATCTAAGAAGTGCACACGTTAGGGAAATTTTCATAGGCAGTCAAATAGCTCTTACTTGTAACTGGAAAGAGGAAGCTCCCATTCTGGAAACCATTCCCAAGGAAGTAGTATGTAAAACACTGCTGATCTCTCCTGAGGCTGGGACAATGGATTCCAGGGCCCAGGAAGGCAACTACAGATGGCAACTACAGTGAGTCCAACTGTGACGGAGAGGCAAGAGCAGAAGGTTGGGCGTTAACGATGACATCAAACAGTCACTTAACCTGCCACGTTTTGATGAAAAGGTTGTACTGCGATTGAGTCTAAAGTCGAGATGTCCACTCCTCCAGGCTGTTTGGAGGGCTCCCACATGCCCTCTGCTCTACACTGACCTGAGTGCTTCCTCCCCCAGAATCCGGCCAATGGACACAGTGACCGTGAGTGTGAGCACGGAAATGTTAGCACCCTACATGTGTTTTCCGCTCTCTCACTGAAGAAGTGCTACGAATGACTTTGAAAACAAGTTCTATTATTCTCTGAATCCACTTCTTCATCTAAAAATTGGAAATAATAGTAAGCACCTGCTGCCCTAGACTCAAGTTCAACCCAGAGCAGTCCTACAGGAAAGAGTAAAGTGGCCCCATATGATTTCCAAGGCTGTAATCTTTACAGAAGGAAGCCGTCCCATCTTTCTCCTGCAGAGCAACTGGGCGGTTCAGACCACTGGCCTTTTGGTTAGCCGCTGATCACTGTGCCACCAGGGGTCTTATCATAGTAGTGGCAAAGAACGGGGTTTTTAGAGCCCTTAGTTGTGCTTGTGTGGAAACTGGACATAGACCAGAGGCAGTAGATCAAGCAGAACATGGGACTGCGATGTGTCGAAACCTAAGGCACTGCCACTGACTCCATTCTGACTGAGACCAACCCTATAGGACAGAGCACACCTGTTCCTCAGGGTCTGAGATGACAAATCTTCCTGGGAGCAAAAAGAACCCTCATTTTCTCTCTTGGAGTCGCGATGGGTTTAAACCACTGATCTTGTGATGAGTAGCCCAATTGACCACTGGGCTCTTTCAAGGAGATACGGCATGATTTAAGATCAAGGAAGCAAGCTTGGGTCAGGTTATACCTGTTTACCATCCTTTTTCAATCTGTACGCTGAGCAAGTCAGCCGAGACGCTGGCTATGTGAAGGAGGGTTGGGGAGAAGACTCGGGAACAACCTGCGTTATGCGGATGACACGGCCTTACTTACCGAGACTCGCAAAACAGACCTAAGGCACTGTGGTGATGACAATCAAAAACTCCAGCCTTCGGCATCGAGTGTGTCTCAACAAAAGGAAGATAAAAATTCTCACAACTAGGCCAATAAACAATATCCTGATAATGGAGCAACGATGGAAACCATCAAGGATTTCTACTTGGATCAAAAATCAACATCAAGAAAGCAGCCAACAACAACAACAAAAATCAAACGACTTAATGAATTGGGCAACTCTGTTGCAAAAGACCCGAGGAGGCAAGTGTTCAGAGACCAAAGATGTCACTTTGAAGTGGAAGGCCTGCCCGACTCAAGTCATGGTCTTTTCAATTGCCTCGTGAGTGTAAAAGGTGGGAAATGAATATGAAAGACTGAATAAGAAGCAATGTCTTTGAATTATAGTGTTGGTGAAGAATATTAAGTATATTCTGCCAGAAGAATGAACAAATCTGTCTTGGAAGAAGTACAGCCAGAACAGTACACAGACATAAGGTTGGCAAGACTTTATCTTGTGTACTTTAGGTGTGTTATCCAGAGGGACCTTGCTCGGTCCCTAAGACACCATGCTTGGAAAAGTAGAGAGGTGGTGTAAAAGAGGAAGACCTTCAATGAGGTGGATTGGCTACAACAATAGGCTCAGGCCAAGCAAAGATGGAAGGATGACACGGTTCTGGGCAGTGGATTTCCTTCTGTTGTGCACAGGGCTGCTGTAAGCTGGAACCAACTTGATGGCCCCTAATGACAACAATTAAAAGAAGGAGGAGGCCCAGGAGCACAATGGTTCAAACACTCAGCTGATAACTTAAAGGTCAGCAGTTATAATTCAAGAAATAGTTTATGGAAGAGAGAGGTGGCAGTTTGGTTCCATAGAGATTGACACCCATGGAAACCCTCTGAACAGTTCTACCTTGTCTACAGGGCTGGCATGAGTTGGCATTGGTTTGGGTAATTTTTTATTTAGTGAGTTTATATCTGTCAAATGCTTGGCAAAGAAACAGCAAGTGCTCATGAAATGTTGGCTATTGCTCCTATGAGCATACCCATTATCTCCATGACACCATCCTCCTCTTGTTCGACCTAATCGAACTCTAGCAGACTTCTTTTATAGCTCAAATCCCACCCAGTTTGTGAAAATGTCCCCATGTTCTTCAGGAATATTTTACTCACTTAACATTCACTGTCACAGAGTTGATTCGACTCATAATGACCTCCTGGTTTCCAACCTCAGAACTAGTGGTGAGTAAGCCTAACTTGTAACCCGGTCTATCTCCTGATCTCCTGCCGAAGGTATTAGCCTGTTGAAAACATCTATTTATTCAAAGGTGTTCTTATCTCTACTGTCACTCACAAATGACAACAGGTAAAACAGTTCATTATTCCGAAACCCTCCGCAAATGAGGGTTTTCTCAAGGCTACCAATGGTGCTGTAGCCTAACAACCATCTGTTATCCAGTGCAGTGGCCTGAGTCTGGTGGGGAGGCGCGCATCACTGCCACCACTCAGCATCAGTAAGAACATTTGAACTGTTAAGGATTGTCATAATTTGTTACAGTAGCAATGAAGAACAAATTATGCTGCATTCCCTGGCAATATAAAATCATTCAACTGCTGTTATTGCTTTTGGCGCCTTCAAATGAGTTCTGACTCACACTGAGCCCACAGACCACAGAGCAAAGCACGACTGTCTTCAGTCATCCTCACAGCCGTTGCTAAGTTTGAGCTCATTGTTGCAACCACTGTGCCTGCCAATCCAAGTCATTGCGGGCCTTCTGCTTTTGCACTGGCCATTGGTCCACTTTACCAAACATGATGTCCCACTCGAGTTCCTAGAGTTCCAGTAGGCATGTCTTAGGAACTCCAAATGCATGTCCAAAGTCCTTCTACGGAGCATTTTGGCTGTGTTTTTTCCAAGACAGATTTTTCCATTCTTCTGGCAGTCCATGGTCCATAGTATGGCTAAAAAATGACATTTCTTCATTTCGAACATTAGGGTAGGGGGTAAATTCGGGTAATTTTCAGTTGTATTAATGGGTTTTCCTTTTAGACATATGGATATAATTCTATCATGGGCAGCATCATGCTTCATGATAGATCTTGAAATATTTTTCAAATTGTCATTCCCTTCCAAAGACCACATAAATGTCTAGTCCAAATTGGCCAGAACAGCCCATTGCAGCTCACTAATGCCTAGATATTGATCTTAAAGTGTTCCATTTCAGTTTTGACAACTTCCAAATGTCCTAGACTCACACTTTGTACATTCCCTGTCTGTCATTAGTGGATGTTTGTAGCTATTTGTTCCATTGAGTGTCATGCCATCAGCAAATGGAAGTCCCCAAAGTTTTACTCCATCGATAGCATTAAGGCCAACTCCATGCCAATCCACTTGTTGAGGATCTTCCTCTTTTTCGCTACCCAGCCTCTTTACCAAGCATGATGTCCTTCTCCGGGGCCTGGTCTCTCCTGATAGCATGCCCAAAGTGCTTGGATTCAACTCATTCCCACTGAGTCAATGCTGCTTCATGGCAACTCCCTGTGGGTTCCCAAGACTGTAACTTTTTACAAGAGCGCAAAGCCCAGCCTTCTCCCTCAAAACTCTTGGTCGTTTCAAACTGCCAACCATGCGGATTGGATCGCAGTGAGCACATAACCACGCCGCCTCCAGGGCTCCATGAGCCCATGCAAGAAACAAACCCAAACAAACTCACTGCCATCCAGTCGATGCCAACTCACAGGGACCCTGTAGGACAGGGTAGAACTGCCCCTGTCAGTTTTCCAGACTGTCACTCCTCACAGGAGTAGAATGCCCCGCTTTCTTCTTCAGGGCAGCTGGTAGTCTCGAACTGTGGCTCTTGCAGTGAGCAGCTCATGCAGGGATGTCATGATCACCGCTAAAAAGCGTAGCATAAAAGGGAAGTGACTGAAGCAAAGGCAGGGTTACAAAGGAGCTAAGACACAGTCAGTGGTCACCTATAGTGGAGACATTAAAGAGTAGAATTAAAATGGGGGGTGGTGGATCAAACTGGTACTGTGGGAGAGCTCCCGAAGGCTGAAGAAAAGGGTCAAAACTGAAAATAGAGAACAGATGAATCAGAGGCCTGCCTTAGTAACTCAAGATATCTCTGCGCAGAACAAAATCCTACACTGCAAGATGAACCAGGAAAACTTGCTGGCATGAAAAATGATCTTAGGATGCAAATCAAAGGGCTCACTGTACTTCGGGCAAAATCGATTTTAAGGTATTTTAATTGAGAAAAAAATATTCAGCTATGAAGATAATTTAAAAAATAATAATTAAAAACAAAAAACTATGTCCAAGGAACAGCACTGTGCAGAAGGTCTCTCAAATATCTGTAAATGGTTCCAGAGCACAGAACAGACCAAGAAAGCATCCAAACTATTTTATGAAGCGAATACTCCCAAGACAACAAAACCAGGCAAAGACGACAATGAAAGCAGCAGCTCGTGTCCATGGAAGACCGATGTCGACGTCCGTCCTCGAGGAAAGCACCAGCACGCTGAAGCACAGCCACGTGAAAATCCAGTTGGATTTTCCCAACACCGCAACATGCCCCAAGGATGATCTGTCTCTTCCCAAATCGTAGTGCCAGCATCTAAGGCAACCCTAATCTCAGGCAACTCCTATTTTCCCATCGAGATGCTCAAATCAATTTTTTTTCCAGCTTGAATGAGTACAATTTGATGGATTATATATGATCCAGTCAAGGATCTATTTTAAAATATAAAGTTAATATTTGAAAACAAATGAAGATAATATATTGAGCTTAAAATCATGGATTTTCCCCCACTGTCACATATGAACAAAATGACTCTACCTCTCCCTGTGAGTCCGGGCCACCAATATCTCTACTGTCACAGAAGTCACTGGGAGATATTTAATAGTTTTCCATAGCATACCAAATTCGTGTCTGAGTACCGATTTTTTTCTCCCCGTATTTGGTTGCATTTATTTAAGGAAACTTGAATCACATGAAGGCAGTGTTGTCTTTATTTGATAATCAGCCATTTGTTTCCATCTGCATTGACTGTGGGTTTTTGGAAGTGGTGACCGGCACGTAGGTAACCAATGCAAAGAGACGGTTTGGGGACCCTTCATCCTCATTGCGCTTCCTGGACGAGCGTGCATGGAGCCGGTCTGGCACCTCCCTGATTCCTTTGGCCCAGGCAGCTTGGTCAAGCCTGGTGTCAATCTGTCCATCTGATGCTCCCATCTCCGTCACGGTAGATGTCCGAATCTCCTCGAGTGCCCGAGATGCACCTTTCCTGAAGCCCACCCCATGGATGTGTGTGTGAATGCTGGTGGTGTGCTCTCAGGTCACCAGTTCACTGATAACTGAATGGCTCCTCTCATCACCCTTCTTAGCAGGAGCCATGGTGTCCAGACAAGGTTGGGAAGGGGGAGCATACGGAATTTTGTTGTCTGCGTATCTTTTAATTCATGCATTCATCCACATATGATTTTATTTCAGGAAACCATTTGTCCTGAAGCTATACATTACTATCTCAAAAACAAAGTTTTTTTTGAAAGAATCTTATGATTTCTGATTCATACAACTGTAAAGGTGTATCCCAGGAAGAATTGCTTTATCAGTGATGTATCTCTCCCTCCTATTTTACTGGCTTTGCAAGCACTCGGCCCCAGCCGCAGTCCAGTACTACACACACCATGTTGTAGAAAATAAAGTAAGCGGAGAAAGACTCCCAGAAAACTATCAATTTTAGAATGTCAGTATGTTTCCTTGTTTCCAGAAAGATGGGTTTGGGGTCACAAGTAAAATAAAATTTATTTTTATTTCAATAGAGGTTGAAATAAACCGAGGCATACTGCCCAAGGCTGATCCGGCTAGACAAAGCAAGCTCTGTGATCACCTTATGTCTCACAAGGAAATCCAGGTCATCCCTCAGCGACAGGATACTACTGGGGAGCCAGAAAGATTAAACCCTGGCTCTGCCACGTAGGAGCTGGTGACGTTGAGCAAGTCACTGCGCCTCTCTGTGCTTCAGTGGCCACATCTGAGAAATGGGTCATAACAGCACCCAGAGAATTACTGGGAAAGCTACTGGAAGTAACTCACAGAGAGCACAGAGCAAGCATCTGTGAGTGCTAGTTTCAATCACCATGCCAGACTGAACGCAAAGCAAACAAAATAAAATGACCCGCCAAAGAAGATCAACTATGACCACACAGGCAGCTTGTCCCATCACACCCCTGCACCGTCACTTTGGGGGGAAACTCGCCAGAAAACAAGGCCTGAACTCACACCCAAAGCTTCCAATCAACGTTTTCGGTTATAGCCAAGGGTCCCTGCGGGGTTGAGAAAACCTCCCTCTTGGAGCACGCCAATAAAGCCACTCACACAGATTTTACCTCGTATGCGTTGGGCGTGTTATCAGGAAGTACTACTTCCTGGAAAAATAGCGGGTCCGTGAAAGAGGGAGAGCCTGCAGCCGAGGCAAGTCCTCGAGGGGGCGGAGTGAGACAGCGGGCCCACACAGAGCAGTGAGTGGGCGGAGGGCACACACCAGGCCGTGTTGGGTCCTCCTCAGCAGCACCCCACGACAACAACCTGCACAGGCACACACGCATGAGCGCACAAGCTCAGGAAAAATAAAGTATTACATCTATGAAACAAAAGAGGGCATTAGACACATGACGTTACCACACAACAAGAAAGAGTTCTTGATCACTTGGAAAATACGGTCCATGAACTAAATTCAAAAGAAAAATTACCAACTCATGCCAAGGAAATATCTCCAACAGAAAAAGAGAGAAAAGCGAGAGGGGGTGGGAGGAGGTGGGAAGCCTGGGTGAATTATAAAATCTGTCCAACATCCAACCGACGGCAGCTCTCTCTCTACAGGAGGACTTGGAGGACAGTGGGAGGAAAGGCCGACAAATGTCACCATGAATAATACCAGAGCATCCCCCAGAGCGAAAAGGTCTGCATGCTGACCGAGAAGTCTGAGTGCCTAGCAAGTTTAAAGAAAATCTACACACAAAGCACATGATAGTTGAATGTTAGACAACTGCAACGTTTAATGAAAAGGAAAGGTGGCATAAATTAGGGACTGGGGATCAGAATGGCATTGCCATCCTGAAAAAACGCTTTTCAAGGGTTGCTGCTGGGTATAGGGTTGCAAATCTTGTTTCTTCTTTTTTCTTTTCTCTGTTTTTAAAATGAGCAAGATGACTTTTATTGTCAGAAAGCAATCATAATATTTTTTTTAATCTATTCTTGGAGAGCCCCGCCTAGATTTAAATGGCCCCATTTCTTAGCACCCTCCATAATGACACACAGCCACTTTCCTGAGGCTGCGGAGATGCGGAGATGCGGCGAGGGCACAGAACCACCACTGCAGGAGGCACTGCCCTGCTGTCCTTCTGCCTGTGAGAGATGTGCATGGTATTTACTCAGCTGGCGAGTCCTTGTTTCCAAACGCACTCACTCCAGAATACTTTAATATTTGAAGGAAGAGGGGGGAGGTCTAGAACTACTTTGCCAAGGCACATATTTCTAGCCATTCTTATCCACCATTTCAGTTAGCATTTATTCTAATCAGGAACTGCTAAATACTCCCCTCGGTCTTCATTCTATTTATTGAACAGCAAGCGACGATTTTCCCTGTGACCGGCTTACCTGTGGAGAAGATGAACACCGTGTTGTCCCAGAGTCCACGGCTTTTTAAGGCTGCAGTGACATTTCCCACCGCCTCATCCATCAGGGTCACCATCCCCGCATAGTGACGCCTGTTCTTGTTTTGGATAAAGTCGTAGGGCTTCAAGTATTCCTCGGGAACCTGAAGGGGCTCGTGGACAGACTGAAGAGCGAGGTAGAGGAACAGAGGCTGCAAAGAGAGTTTGTGTCAATCAGTTCAAAGGGCAAGCAAGCACTAGACATTGAATAAGACAGTCCAGATTTTTTTTAACAAACAAACTAACAAACAAAGGCCAACCCTGTTGGTTACGGAGATGCAAACTCAGAGACAGTGGCCCTCAAGTTCCCAAGGCTAGGAAGCTTTATGGAAACAGACTGCCCAGGAGTGGCTGGTAGCGCCCCCCCTGCAGCCCTTGAGCACGACACCATTCTATCAGCAGGGCTCCCACCAGAAGGATCAATTAATAAAAATAATCGCAACCCAACCCACAGAAAGTATTTGTGAATCCTCTATCTGATAAGAGACTTTTATCTAGAACATATATAAAAAAACAAAAGATAGGCAGAGAGGTTGAACAAATATATCTTGAAAGAAATTATACAAATAAGTACATGACAAAGAAACTCCTCAGTCATCAGGGATCTGCAAGTCAAAGCCCCAATGACACACCATTTTACACGCACTATAGGATGGCTACAATTTTACAAACGGAAACCACGAGTTGGAGGGAAACTGGAGCCCATGGTGGTTACTGGTGGGGCTGTACAATGATACAGTTCTGAAAAACCAACGTAGAAACGACCCAAATGCTTTTAAATGTTTGATACAGTTTATTCTAATTTACACCAACTTCCAATTAAATCCACTGATCATTCTTACTTATTTATTTAAACCTTTCAGTGACATGATTCGTGTATCACACAATTCAAGTGGATGAAAGAGCTGTGCGTTCATCATCCTCATTCATTTTAGAACATTTTCTTCATGCTTTTTTAAATTAATAAGTCATTTTATTGGGAGCTCTTACAGCTCCTATAATGATCCATATATCAATTGTATCAAACACGTTGGTACATACATTGCCATCATCATTTCCAAAACATTTTCTTTCTGTTTGAGCCCTTAGTATCAATCAGCTCCTCTTTTTCCCTCCCTCCCACAAGTCTCTTCATTCTTTATTCATCTGTATCATTATCAGCTCCCCCTTCCCCATTGCTAGCTCCCCTCGCCCATTCCTCAGACATAACCTGAAGAAACTATTCATCTAGTTCCTGTCACTATAGATTTACCTATCCTGATTTTCATATAAAGAAAACCAATCAAGCTTTAAAAAGCAACTGCAACAGAATAAAACACAAAAGAACCTCAATCCAAAAGACAGCAGAACGTCAACAAACTAGATCAAGTTGAAAACGGGGTTAAAGTAACCCTGAATGATAAGATGTAATGTTTAGCCTAACTCTATTTGCAGTACTCCACATCCGGATGTACTCTATCTGGGAACCAGACTATTCATATCCTTGATCAGTGGACGTAAGGGATTCGGTGGAAACAGTCCAGGTGAGGGCTCTGCAAATGGATCTGGGGCTTCCATTATCACGCATAGCCCCTGACTAACCTCTGATACGGTCCCCTTTCTGATGGCGGATTTTATTACCAATCATTCTTTGCTCCCACACCCCCACCGCGAGGGAGATGAACAACAGAAATGTGGGTGAAGGGAGACAGTGTCGGTGTAAGATATGAAAATAATAAAAATTTATAATTTATCAAGAGGTCACGAGAGTGGGAGAGGAGGAGGGAGGGGAAAAAGAGGAGCTGATACCAAGGGCTCATATAGAAAGGAAATGTTTAGAAAATGATGATGGCAACATATGTACAAATACACCTGATACAATTGATGTATGGATTGTTATATCAGAGCTGTGTAAGAGCGGCCGGAAACATGATTTTAAAAACAAAAAAGGAAGAGGAGCAGCTGTTAGTGATCCAACATCTTTAAATGTTGATATTTCTGTTCCAGTAAGTAGCTCCATCAGATATTTGTAAAATGAATATAATTAATCAGTGAAAAGTTTACGATCAGTGTTCAGCCACATCTACTACCAAAATTCAAACTTGTTATTTCTTGTAAAAATAATAATAATAATTCTTTGATCATGTTGACAACCCAAATTTCTAATAATTCTTTGATCATGTTGACAACCCAAATTTCTATCAGCTGATGCATGGATAAACAAAATGTGGTAGATGTCCTGTACTCTACAGCAATACCAGGAGTAGTATTCAGCAATCAAGGGAGGTGAAGTGCTGATTCAGGCTAGAATGTAGATGAATCTTGAAAATGCTATGCTAAGAAACCAGTCACAAAAGATTATATATTGTGTGATTCCATTTATATATTCAGAACGGGCAAATTACATCGAGAGAAACAGAGAGTACATTAGAGTTTATCTGGGGCTGTGGAAGTGAGAGAGTCAATGCAGCCATGTTAAAATTATCTTCAGAAAAAGGTTTCTTACATGGGATATTAATGATATTCTTTGATCATTTTTGCATTCTGTGGAGCCATCTTCCTTTGCAATGGGCACAGATATGAATCCTTTCCAGCTGGCTGGCCAGCCCGCTGCCTCCAGGGTTTCTTGGCCTGGATGAGTGAGTGCTTCGAGCATGGCGTCTGTTTTTGGAGACATTCCCATTGGTATTCGATCGATTCTTGGATCTTTGTTCTTCACTTGTGCCTTCCTTGAAGACAGCTTTGACTTCTTCCTTCAGGACCACCTGTTCTTGATTATATGCTTCCTCTAGAAATAGTTGAATGTCAACTAATTGCTTTTGGTACAGTGACTCTGTGCGTTCCTTCCCACTTCTTTTGATGCCTCCTGAATCATTTTAATATTTTGTCCATAGAATTCTTCAACATTTCAACTTGAGGACTGAATTTTTTCTTCACTTGTTTCAGCTGGAGATGTGCTAAGAGCGGTCTTCCCTCTGGTTTTTCTAATTCCAGGCCTTTGCACATTTCAGCATACTGCTCTATTTTGCCATATCAGGCTACCTTTGGGCATTTTCTGTTTAGCTTATTTACTTCATAAAGTCCCTCTGCTTCAGCTACTCCACATTCAGGGGAAGTTTCAGAGTCTCTTATGACAGCCGGTTTGGTCTTTTCTCTTTCTTGTCTTTTGCTTTCTTCATATGTAATGATCTTGATGGCGTTGGCTAGGCCAGGACTCTCAGTGGTTTGGCACTGAGGTCTAGTCACCCCCCATGATGTGGCCTGATACAGTGTGATTAATTCTATAATGGCATCTGCTCTAAGCAGCCAAGCAGCTGTAATATTAGAGTGGAGTACAATCTCACTTTTCGGGTCACCGCCCTGATATAAAAAAAAAAAAAAGGAAGTTTCCTTGAGGGCATGGCCAACTTCTTATATAAGTGGACACTGTGGGATTGCTTGCTTACTTTTTGCAAGTAAGGGTCTGGATCCTACATCTGACTCTTCAACTTTCAGTTCTTCATACTTGAGTCAACAACCCTCCACAATGCCTGGCTGATCCTGTGATCCGGGAGCCAGCAGCAGCTGGCCATGTGACCTACTGGCCCTGAATTCATTTCGACTCTCTAGTCACAAGTCACCACCCTGACGCGATGACCTTGCAGACATCCACCCCTGTAGTGACCATAGTGGGGTTTCTGCTGACTTGGGTTCATCAAACTCTGAAGACAAGAGAAGCCTCCAAAAAATTTAAAAATTAAAAAAAAAAATAGAGACGCCTCCAACTATCATATGACCCAAGGACTTGAAATCTCCTTAGACATTTGGACTGGATTCGTCTGCAGCTGTGCGAGCCACTTTCTTGATGCAAATGTCTACCCATTTTGATTCTTTAGAAAACCCAGCCTCTGATAATGTTTCATTTCATTTTTGGTCACTTCACTCTACAGTCTGTTGACCTCAGTCCCAATCCTTTGTGATTTGTTGGTCCATTCAGATCTTACTGACATCTTGATTCAAAACAGCAACGTCTGTGCACCATTGATCTCCACCATTTATCCTGAACCTTGATCTTTCCCTTGCTCTATCTTGGGTACAGCTGGGTTCAAATATAGGGATACACCCATCAGTATACCAGTTCATCGTTACAGCAGTCTAACCATAACCTGGGTGATGCAGTGGATGAAACATTGGGCTGCTTAACAAAAACATGGTGATTCTAACTCATGTGTAGGGAAATGACCATCCTATAATCCAGCAGTGTCCAGTGGTACCAATGAGCAGCATCCTAATAACAGCACCAGCTTCAGTGACTTGCACGCTCCTGTTATTAGGTGCTATGAGTCCATTTTTGACATAGAGTGACCCCATGTGACATGGTAGAACTGCCCCCACAGCTTTCCCAGCTCTCATCCCAGCAGAAGCTCATCACCAGCTCTGTCTCTCACAGAGTTGCTGGGTGTGTTTGAACTGCCAACCTCACAGTTCACAGCAGAGTTTTTAATTCTGGCAGCAGCAGGCATCTTAGGGCTTTGCACTATCCTCAGGTCCTGTGCTTTCTCCACCCCCAAAGTTCAGATGGTGACTCACAAAGAACTCTTTCATAGCCACCACCACCCCCTGCTTCCTCCTATTGTCTTAATGCCACTGAGAAACGATGCACTAAGGCTCTTTAATAGACATTACTTTTATTATATGCATATTATGGTGATTACATGATTCAGGTACTGCTTTATTGTGGCAGCGTAAGGGGCAATGGGCTTCTACTTGGCCCTCTGTGCCGGGAGTGCCTTGTATGAACCACAGTAGAATGCTTTCCATCAATGCTTCCAGGCGTTAATGGTGTCTGCACACCAGAATCACTTGAAGGTAAATTAGATTCTAATGATTAGAACAATAAATTGGAATTTCTGGCATTTTCCAGATGATCCTCGTGCACATTCAATGTTGGAAGCCTCAAGCTGAATCATGTACTTGGCCGTGACCTAAGGAAGCTGGTTAACTGCGTGAGCTCCGGAGTCAGGCAGCGTGAGACTAAATTCTGATTCCAGCTCTCAGTAGGGACTGCTTTGTGACTTTGAACAAATCACTTCACTGCTCTAAGCCAGTTTGTTGATCAGTCCACTGGTACCTACCTCAGAGGTTAGTACAAGGGCAAAGAAGAGTTCCTTTATGACCTTATCTTATTATTTGGGTTTTCAGCTGAGAGTGTATAATGTTAACCATAGAGAAGAAAACTAAGAAGTTCCATCAATTACCCAGAGTTATCTTTCCATCTATCTGGCTGTTGGTTTAGATCCAGATTGAAAACATGCACACTGCTCTATGTTTGACAAAAGATTCCAATTTTCTCCATATTCCCCAGCAAGCATAATCACTCCAAGATGTCAACATACAAGAGCAAGTCATAATAGCTGAGATCGGTTACCAGGGGAAGCGCCCCCATGCTGGGTAGGAGTTGGCAAAGACAAAACCAGCAATGAAGCACTTCAAAAGGGGAATCAGCAGTTAGGAATCAAGTCAGATCAGGCATATACTAAATGGATACCTGCACTGAAGGCCTTCAGGCGCTGACTAAATGCAAGCTCCTACATGACCCATATATCACCTTCTTTGTACATCTTACCAACCACCTTGAGAGAGGAAGCCGGCTTCAGTGTCTCAAGATAGGAGGAGAGGGAGAGGACTTATCAGTTCCTGCCACATAACATTGTTCTATGGTCATCCCAAATCAACAGACACTCCTGCAAGAGTGGTTATCAAACCTTGATGGAAATTCAAGTCAAGATACCAGGGTGGACGTGCCTGTCTCAGAGAAGATGATTACACTTTGTTGGTGGGTATTGACCGAGTCTCTATCCACCCCTTGGTGACCAGGTCACATGCTACAGGCAACTGGGACTTTAGACTCTGTACTTTTGAGGCACCGAGCCTCCTACATAGACCACACGAGAAGGATGTGACTTGAGAACCTCACTGCGTGAACTGGGCTCGAACTGAAACGTACATCTGTAGCAGATTTAAGGAACTGAAATACTTTCTTGGACTTTGGGTTGAAATGCCCCAGTGGTGTGAGAAGCAGCAGGCGATGATAGAGGGCTACGGAATTGGTAGTCACTGGATTTGGGTTCTTAGCTTCACTTTGAGGGTGCCAAAGGACAATCATATATTAATATTTTCATGCTTTCTTTGCTTTTTGTGGCATGTGTTAGTCTAGCAGGCATGGTTCTGCCTTTGTGAGTGAGTGTTATTGAGAGTTTTTCTCTATCCCCAACCATCATTGTTCTTGTCAATAATGTCCAGTCACTTAAACTCTTAATCTGTACAAGTCAAAATTTCATGTATTATAGTCAGAAAAGCCGGCCTATGCTTGTATAATTTTCTTTTTTCAAGTGTTTTAAATTCTATATCATTGCTAAAATGATACCATCAATACGATTGTTTTATGCCCAATGGGGATCATTTACAAAGTTCGCTGTTCTAAAATAATGATGATATCTCTAAAGTAAACCAGAGACACATATAAACCATAGATAGATTAATGGTTTGGGGCTCGCACTTAACCATAGCCCTAATCTAAGAACAATAAGTTCTTATGGCATGATCCTACTCAATATCTATCCTTGTGAAGAAATCACTGAAGATATGAGTGCTATAGCAAAGTGCAGTGAAGAAATCAGATGGTGTCTGGGGTCTTAAAGGCCTTTCTTCAAACAAGCAGCCATCTAAGTGAGGCATCAACTAAGTCCACACAGAAGAAGCACACTACCTTGTGTGATCCACGGATTATAAATAATAAAATCCAAATCTGGAACAGGGAATGATATCAGAGTTTACACTGTGAACAACCAATCTGAAGAAGGCTATGGATGGCAGTGAAAGTCCAAACGCATTTGCAGGCTCCCATGTGGAATAAGCCTCTGGTGAATCCCATCTGACCACAGTCCAGGGAGGTGAACAGTCTTGCTATCAGACAGAAAGTATTGTAAAGTCAATTATGGCAGGTTAAAATGTAATAATACCTTATCATTTGCTCTTCCCTTTGACCCATTTTAAAGTTGTTCCAGTTTTTAATATTTTCTGCTTTCTGTTTTTCTGTCTTGTCTAGTCATTGTTGGCTTTTTGTTTTGATTTTGGTTCTGCTTCCTATTTGTATTTGATATTATTTTCTGTATATGAAGTCCAGGATAGATAAATCTACGGAAGACAGTAATTGGGTTAATAACTATTGAGGGGAGGTTGGAAGGAATGGGGAGCTAACAACAGTGAGTACAAGAAAGAAGAACATGTTCTGAAATTGACTGTGGTGATGAATGCACAACTCATCTTAATATAACTGAATTTTTGAAGCATGATCTGAGAATTATATGCCATTAAAAGTATTTTTTAATACCTTCAATGTAATGAATGAATGAATGTAGTGTCTAAATGCATTTAGTCTAAATGCAGGGGGCTTGAAAAGCCAGATAACATTGATCCTCTGTGTTCTAAGGTAGTGCCCTGAGTGACCCTAGCCACAAGGGTCAATAGCAGCTGCACATTCTGTCAGAATTACTGACAGAACATTGGGGAAAGAGAATTGCATTATTTGCTGCGGCAGAGTCCCACTGTAGGACTAATGTGTGGATACACTAAGGCAGTTCTCAAGGAAGCCATATTTTGAGCACAGTTTCTAGCAGCACAAGTATTGAACCCAATTTTCGAGTATTTATAAACTAATGTCAGAGAACTACGTATAAACCTCATGCAGTTGGCTCTAGGCTGGGAAAAGAGAGATACTGAGAGCGCACTACTCCGACTCGTTTCTACATTTACTTACAGATAAGTCCTAAGATTTGGAATTGAATGACATTCTGAGCTTATCTCAAACTGAAAGAACTGAAGACATAAAGTAAGCCTTAAGTGGCAACAGTGAAGGTTCCATGGGTAAAAATAACAAGGACGGTAATACTTCATCGCAGGTACTTTAGACATGCTAACCTGCATTGGAAAAGGACAGCACACATAGGAGAGTGGAGGACCAGTGAAAAAGAGGAAGACAATATGGGCTCAAAGAGTGGCTCTAAGTATGGGCTGGTACGTATGGTCCACTACAACAACTGTGGGAATGGTGCAGCCCTGGGCATTGCTGGTTCTGTTGTCCAGAGGGTTGCTACCAGTCGGAACTGACTTGATGGCGCCTAACAACAACATGGACAAACTATTGAATGACACAGGAAGTATCAAAAGCAGATGGAAGGTATACGCAGAATCACTGCACCAAAAAGAAACAAGTAGTATTCCACAATTTCAAGAGGTAGCATATCAGCAAGAACCTATGGTGCTAAAGGAAGAAGGTCAAGCTGCCCAGAAAGCATTAGGCAAAAAGAAGGCTCCAGGAACTGAGGGGATACTAACTGAAATGCATCTGCAAGCTAAAGAAGCACTGGAAACACTCACTCATCTATACCAAGATAGCGAAAAGACAACTACCTGGCCAACTGACTAAAAGAGACCTGTATTTGTGCCTATTCCAAAGAAAAGTGACCCACCAGAATGCAGAAATTACTGAACAGTACAATTTTGTTGAAGATCATTCAAAAGATGGCTACAGCAATACATCGACAGGGAGCTACCAGAAATTCAAACCAGATTCAAAAGAGGACCCGGAATGAGGGGCATCATTGCTGACATCAGAGAGATATTGGATGAAAGCAGAGAATACCTGAAAGATGCTCACTTATGTTTTATTGACAATACAAACGTGTGAGGATCATAACCAACAGTGAGAAGATTGGGCATTCCAGCACATTCCATTATGCTCATGTGTTCATGGGCCAAGAGACAGGCATGTAAAGCGGACAAGGGAACGCTGCGTATTTTCAAATCAGGAAAGGTGTGCATGAGGGTTGTATTCTCCCACCATACCCATTCAATATGCATGCCGAGCAAATAATTCAAGAAGCTTGGCTATATAAAGAAGAACACAGCATCAGGTACATTTAATAACTGTCTTTTGATATGCAGATGATACACCCCTGCTTGCTGAAAGCAAAGAGGACTTGAAGCACTTGCTGATGAAGATCAAGGACTGCAG
>NW_022111373.1:72218587-72220827 GCF_000313985.2 Echinops telfairi | reverse complement strand
AGATTCAGTACAGATTCAGTATAGATTCAGTACAGATTCAGTATAGATTCAGTATATATTGTAACTCAATATAAAGACAACAAAAATCCTCACAACTGGACCAATAGACATTAGGATCAGTGGAGAAAATAATTGAAGCTGTCAAGGATTTCATTTTGCTCGAATCCACAATCAATGTTCATAGAAGCAGCTGTCAAGAAATCAAATGAAGTATCACACCCCTTGTGATGATGTCTTCAATCACTTTCCATGCGTGTGAAAGTTGCAATAGATTCATCTGAATGATGGGGTTAGCAAAACTCATCGACAGTTCATGCACTGTCAGAAGAACAAACAGATCGGTCTTGGAAGAAGCACAGCCAGGATGCTCCTTAGAAGAGAGTATGGAGAGACGGCATCTCACATACTTTGAACCAAGTAGTGTGTTAGTGATAAAGAGAAACAATCATCAAGGAGAGTCACATGGTGGCTGCAACAACGAGCTCAAACATAACAATTGTGAGGAGAGTGCAGGGCCTGAGTGTGTTTCATTCTGTTGCACAAAGGGAACGGAGCTGACCCATGATGCCGAATAGCAACAACAACAAAGGTCCGGCTCATCTACAAACGACATTGGGTTAACCACCAGACGAAGGCCTGACAAGGAACAATGTGGCCTTTTCCAGTTGTATATAGCATTTTCATGAAGCTCTGTTTTTCCTTTACTCAAACTGTCTGGGACACCATCAAGAATTCAGGACCTGTGAAGAAATCGGAAAACACAGTGTTCCATCAGGAAAAGTCAGAGAGGAGGCCAGCTGCAGCTACAACCCAGCTTCCAGATTATTAGACAGACTTGAAAGTCACCTTAATGAAAACATTAAAGGACCCAGGAGGTCCAGTTTATCTGCATGAACAGTTGGGAGATTTTAGTATGGAGATGGAAGCTTTCTTTCTTTCTTTTTTAAGTGGAAATGCTAGAATTGAAAAATACGTAATAGAGATAAAGAATTTTGGATGGAATTAATAGACTACACAGAAAAGGAATCAGTGGACTTGAACCCTAGTTCACAGAAATTCTTCAAGCTGAAGTACAAAGAGAATCTTAAAAAGCCTGAAATCTGTGAGACAGTATTTTTTAAAAAGGCTAACATATAGATAACTGGAATTCCAGAGGGGAAAAAAGTGAATAAGACAAAAGAAAGTCATGAAAGCTAACGGTAAGAGTTTTCTAAAATTGATGATCAGCAAGCACCAACATACATCGGCCATCTGAAGTAAGAATACAGAGAAAACCACATTTAAGCACACCTGAGATTCATAAGATCAACAGTTCAAAACCACCAGCTGCTCCATGGGAAAGAGATGAGGCTTTCTACTCCCATAATGAGGCTTTCTACTCCCAGAAGCAGTTTTACTTGGTCCTCTAGGGTCACTCTGAGTTGAAATCCTCTCAGTGGCAGTGAGTGAGAGTGAAGCACATCATATATTCAAAATATAAAATCCAAACTCTTAGACGCATCCAAATGTAGATAGATGCATTCCATTAGGAAAAGCAATGAGATGCATGGCTAATTCCTCATTACAACAATGGAAACCATGGGACAAGGAAGTCATATCTTTAAATTATTGGGGGGTGGGGAATGGGGAAACCGTTAAACCTGGCATGATATATACAATAAAAATGTGCTTCACATGTAGGTAAAGGAAATACTTAGCAAACAGACACAAGCTGAAAACATTATCTCCAGCATATCTGAACTAAAAGAAATAATAAAGGAAGATTAGGGTCCAAGGGAAACAATATTATACTTATCTTTCTATCTTCGTTTAAAACAAAAACGACTTGGAAAGGATTTGGGTTTCTACAGAAGAAACACACTGCCTAACAAAACAAAGGCCCATTGTTTCTAGGAGGAGGAATCAACTTGATGGCCTCGGGCCTGCTACTTTGCTTTGTTCTGAATTCTTGGTTTAATCTTTACAGAAGCTGACTGACACACCTTTCCCCAAAGAATAGTAAAAGGTTCAAACCACCAATCTTTTCGTTCCATCAGAGCTTCTTAACGAAATAAAGTATTTCTTAAAAACGTTGACAGTAAAAATATATATATAAATAATAAATAAATAAACTTTGACAGTGCCCATTTGGCATTAAGAAGCTATTTTTTTCAACCACGAGGTGTCGAAGGGATCAGGTGTAAGGCATCATCAGAACAAAAAATCTTACCATAGTGAATGATGGGGGGAGTGCAGAGTGG
>NW_022111373.1:72214355-72217482 GCF_000313985.2 Echinops telfairi | reverse complement strand
GGGGGGGGGTGAGCAGGGAAGCATTAAAGAACTAGAGAAATGTATGTTTTGTTGGTGCTGTCCTGCACCCTGGCTGGCTTGTCCCTTTCTTGTGACCCTTTGGGTCTCCACTCCAGCCTCCTTGTTTGCATCAATATGATTGTTTGGTTTGGGTCTTCTGATACCTGATACCTGATCCCATGAACACCTAGTGATCACACAGGCTAGTGTGCTTTTTCCATGTGGGCTTTGTTGCTTCCCGGCTAGATGGCCACTTGTTTAACTTCAAGCCTTTAAGACCCCAGACACTCTATCTTTTAATAGCTGGGCACATCAGCTTTGAGAAGAAGCTATTTCAACACCACCAGCAGCTCCTTGGAAGAGAGACTGGGCTTCCTATTCTCAGTTACAGTCTCAGAAAACCACAGGGGTTGCTATGAGTCAGCATGGACTTGATGGTAGTACTTTGAAGTGACTTGAACTATTTATTACAGTAAATCAAGCAAGACATATAATAGGCAAAGTTTTGTTAACTGCTAGCTTATATTATTTATAGATGTGGTGTGGAAAATTATTCTTGATATATTACTTAGACTTCTTTGAATCAAAATCATATTAACTACTATGATCATTCATTTTGTTCATCATATTTATGCCCTGATTTACTTTTATGTAACTTAAATCTACCCTCTGCATGTAAAAACATTCTCCCTATTAAGGACATATCACTACCAAACGGTGTCTCCAAGGACATTCAAAGTTGTGTGCTGCCACTTCTGAGGTCAGTGCCCACAAGATCATTCCCAAAATGTGTTGCTCCTAGTGTAATCATAGTAAACTTTCAAAAGTAACAATTCCAGCCACTCTCACTTATTACAGCCCAGAGCTTGTCTATCCAATATGAGAGCACCTAGGGACAGGTGATTACTGAACAGTTGAGAGGGAGGTAATACAAACTGAGATGTGCTGTAGGTGTAAAACACACACAAGGCTCCAAATACTTATAGGAAAACAATAATGAAAAACATACCATCCAAGGCTTTATATATTTGATCATACATTGGAATGATGGTATTTTAGATATATTACTTAAATTACAAAAACGCATTTCATTTGTTGTTCTTTGTTTCTAACTCTATCAAGGTAGAACACTTGTAAATTACATCTGTGACTTGCATTGTCTTACTTGTGGTAAAAACAGTGGGTTAAGCACTGGGCTGCTACCCACAGGTTCCAACCTACCAGCCACTCAAGGAACAAAGGCTCAGCCTGCCTGCTTTTGTAAAGGTTTCACCTTGGAAACCCCAAGGAGCAATTCTGCTCTCCCCTACAGGGCTGTTTAGAGTTGGCAGTGGGTCTGGTTTGGGCTTTGGTTAGTCTTCAGCAGTGCTTTTCAAATTGTAATAAGAAACATCTGGGTACCTTATGAGCATGGACATGCTGATTCGGTTAAGCCTGCACTATGGCTTAAGGTTCTGAGTTTCTGACAAGTTCCCAAGTGATGCTAATTTTCCTTTTCCCTAGATTGAAATTTGACTAGCAAGGGACTAACTGATCTCTCAGGGCCATATCAAATTTATACTGACATACAAAGCAGGGTCAGCACACGACTGCCTGTGGGCCAAGCGGCCCCACAACCTGTTTCTGGAAATAAAATTTTAGTGGAACACAGCCACACCCATTTGTTTACTTCTTACTGATGTCTGCTTCTCCACCACTGGTCTGCTGGGTTGTCTTCATGGGTGGCTTGTGTGTTGTTGTGCTGCGGTAGGCTATGTCACCGGGACTTCAAGTGCCAGCAGGGTCACCCAAAGCGAACAGGTTTCAACAGTGCTTCCAGACTACGAACAGACGCTGAAGAAGGAATCAGCTGTCCACTTCGGAGGAAGTGGCCACTGAAAACCTTTCAGACAGCTTCAAAACATTGTCAGACCCTGAAAACCTCATGAATTGCAGCAAAACACTGTCAGAGACAGTGCCAGAAGACGAGCCCCCCAGGTCAGAGGGCACTCAAGATGACTGAGGAGCGGCTGCCTTCTCCAAGTAGAATCAACTCTCATGACACGGCGGGAGGAAGCCTGGGGGCGCAAAGCCTGTGGACCTCCATTTGCTGACGGGGCCTGGCTCAAAGTAAGAAGAAATAGATGCAAACATCTACTAATAATTAGAACTTGTGAAGTACGAAGTATGAATTTAGGAAAATTGGAAGTCATCAAAAATGAAAGGGAACACACAAAGAGTGATATCCTAGGGGTCACTGAGCTAAAAGGACTGGTATTGGGCCATTTTGAACCAGAAAATCATATATTTACTCCGCCGAGAGTGACACAATCCAGAGGATGACATTGCGTTCATCGTCAACTTTAAAGGACACATCAAGATGCATCTCAGGTACAATGCTGTCTGTAACAGGATTGTATCTATCCACATTCAAAGAAATCCAATCAAGACAACTTTTATTCAAATGTATGCACTAGCAACTAAAGCTAGTGAGGAAGAAATTAAAGAATTTCCCAACATTTTTAGCCTCAAATTGATCAAACATGCAATCAAGATGTTTTGGTAATTATTGGCGATTGGAATGGAAAAGCTAGAGACCAAAAGGAAGAGTAGTAGTTGAAAAATATGGCCTTGGTGATGGAAAAGAAGCTGGTCATTGCATGATAGAATTTTGCAAGACCAAAAAATTTTTCATAGCAAAAAACCTTTTCAACAACACAAACAGCAACTCAGCACATGGTCTTCCCAGATGAAATAAGCAGAAATCAAATTGACTACTTCTGTGGGAAGAGGTGATGGACTAGCTCAACCTCTGCAGGTAAAATCAGGGCAGAGGCTTACTAAGGAACAGACTACCAATGCTCACAGATAAATTTAGAGTTAAGCCAAACTACAAACTTGTGGAAGTCTCCCATGAATTTCAAGAACAGATTTGATGTGTTGAACACGATGACAGAGGACCTGCTAAGCTGTGGGAAGACATCCAGAACATCATACATGAAGACAGCAAAGAGTCATTAAAAAGAAATGAAATATAAGACCTAAGTGGATGTCAGAAGTGACTCTGAAACATGCTCTTATTTGTAGAGTAACCAAGTTAAGGCATTTGGAAGAAATGATGAAGTCAAAGAGCTGATCATAAAATTTC
>NW_022111373.1:72193432-72204607 GCF_000313985.2 Echinops telfairi | reverse complement strand
AAAAAAAAAAAAAAAAGAAAGGTGCAACAACCTAGAGTTAGAAAATTAAAAAGGAAGAACAGGCTAAGCATATCTTAAACTAAAAGTACTAAAGAAAAATCCAAGCCCCAAGTTGCAATATGGTGAGATTCTGTCAGAAAAATATTGAATCATGCAGGAAGCAACAAAGAAGATGGAAAGAACATACAAAATCCCTGTATCAAATAGAGACAGTAACTGGATGAATGGTTTCTTGGGGGTATGGCAGCAGAGGTTGGGGAGAAATAAGGAGCTAATAACAAGGAGTACCAGAAAGAAAAAAATATTCTAAATTTGATTGTGGCAATGATTGTACAATGCTTCGTGATAGACTAAACAACTGAATTGCATGATATGTGGATGATATGCCCAAATAAGCTGCTAAAAAAAGAACTAGTCAACATTCTACCATTTCAGAGGGTAGTTTAGAAACAAGAACAAATGGTAGAAGGAAGAAGTTCAGGCTGCAGTGAAAGCATTAGTCAAAGCAAGGCCCCAGGAATTGATAGAATACCAACAGATACGTTTCAACAGGTTGGTGAAGCACTCACACATCTATGCCAGGAAATCTGAAAGATAGGTTCTTGACCAACTGATTGAAGAATATCCATACTGGTACCCACTCCAAAAATAACTGACCCAACAGAATGCATGCATTATAGAACAATATCCCTAATATCAAATGCACGTAAAATTTTGCTGAATGTCATCCAACAATGGTTACATTGTTAGAGAGCTACCAGAGAGTGAGGCTGGATTCATAAGAACTAGGATATCACCACTGACATCAGATGGATCTTGGCTGAAAGCATAGCGCACCAGAAAGATATTTGACTTGTGCAATATTGACTATGCCAAGGCACACAACTGTGTGGATCCTAACAAACTACAGCTAACCTGAGAAGAATGGGAATTCCAGAACTCTTTATTGTGCTCACGGGAAACTTGTACGTGGATCGAGAGACAGTCATGGCAGCAGAACAAAAGAACACTGCGTGGGTTAAAATCAGGACTGGTGTGTGTCAGTGTTCTATCCTCTCATCCTAGTTATTCAATCATCAGAGAAACTGGATCCCATGAAGAAGGCTGTGGCATCAGGATTGGAGGAAGGCTTCTTAACAAGCTATAAGATGCAGATGACACAACCTTGCAGGCTGAAAGTCAGGAGGACTCGAAGCCGTTGCTGATGAAGATCAGGGATTATGGCTTTCTGTAAAGATTACAACTCAATATACAGAAGACCGGAAGCCTCACAACTGGACCAATAGGTAACATCATGATAAATGGAGAAAAAGCTGAAGTTGTTACAGATTTCACCTTGCTTGAACCCACGATCAATGCTCATGAAAACAGCAGTCAGGAGAGAAAGGATGCACTGCACTGGGTAAATCTGCTACATAAGACCTCTTTAAAGTGTTGAAAACCAAGGATGTTACTTTGATGACTAAGATGTGCCTCACACAAGCCATGGTACTTTTAATTGCTTCATATGCATGTAAACCCTGGACACTGAATAAGGAAGACCAAAGAAGAATCAATGTGTTTGAACGGTTGAAAGTATTTTTGGCACAGTCTGCCAAAAGAACCAACAAATCTGGATTGGAAGAGGACTAGCTAGAATGTGCCTGAGAGGCAAGGATGGCAAGACTGCCTCTTACATACTGTGGTCATGTTGTCAGAAGATACCAGTCCCTGGAAAAGGACATCATGCTTGGTAAAGTCGAGGGGAAGTGTAAAAAAAGGAAGATCCCTAACAGGATGATTGGCACAATGGCTGCAACTAAGGGCTCACACTTGAGAATGATTGTGGGGATGGGGCAGGACCTGGCTGTGTTTTGTTCTGTTCTGTTGTGCACAAGGTCACCAGGACTGGGCTCTGACTCATTGGCACCCAGGGACAACAACAGCATGGCGACTTTTATTCTCCTTTGGGGGAGTTGAGTAGTTGTGACAGAGAGCATGCGGCGTCCAAAGCATAAAATAGTCACTACCTTGTCCTCATCTGCATGGGGGAATTGGGCATTCAATAAGGAAGACCGAAGAAGAATCGATGTGCTTGAAGGTACCGTGGGCTGCCAACAGAACAAGCAAATCTGTCTTGGAAGAAATACGGCCAGAATGCTCCTTAGAAGCAAGAGTGGCAAGACTTGGTCTCATGTCCTTTGAACACGTTATCAGGAGGTCCCCGTCCCTAGAGAAGGGCATCCCATGCTCAGTGAATTAGACAAAGCTTGAACTCACTGCCATCAAGTCCAATCTGACTCATAGTACCACATGCGACAAGATAGAATTGGCCCTGTGAGCTTCAGAGAGTGTAACTTTTTTAAAAACAGTTTTATTGGCACTTAATCAACATATCACACAATTCAATAGTTGGATTATAATAAGAGTTGTACAGTCATTACCACAATCCATTTTTGAACATTTTCTCCCCACTCCCCACTCCATCCCATTGGTTAATTCACTCTTATACGGAGTTGTGCAATCACCATCAGTTGTGGCCCCTTCCCCCTCCCACGAGACTGTAACTCTTTATGGGAGTAGAAAGCCCCGTCTTTCTCTAGTGGAGCAATTGGTGGTTTTGAACTTCTGACCTTGCTATTAGAAGCCCAACACATAACCACTATAGCACCAAGGGTCCTTGACAACGTAGAGGTGCATCAGAAAAGAGGAAAGAACTGGGCAAGATGGACTGACACCCTGACTGCAACAATGGGCTCAAGCACAGGAACAAGTGTAAGGACTGGGCGGGGTTGGCTTCTGTTGTGCTTACGAGGACTCTGTGTCAGGAACCGACTCACCTCCACCTCACTGCCACTGAGTTGATGCCAATTCATAGTGACCCCACAGAGCAGGTAGAACTGCGCTGCGAATTTCCAAGACTGTCACTGTTTGAAGGAGTGGAAACCACTAGTCAGAGCATCTGGTGGATTCAAACTGGGCACCTTGCAGATCACAGCCCAAAGCGTAACCACCATGCTATCAGGGCTCCTTTCCTGAACAGAGGGTACCCAACCACCACCACTACCACCAACTGGTCCTTAACAGAAAGTCTGCCTCACCTTATATAAAAACCCATTGGTTTTTTGTTTTTAACAGCATTTAACTAATTTCTTACAGTACATGCACAAAGGCTACCTCAAAATAACAGAACATTTTTTATACTGAAAACCCATGAACACATGGTTCCTCAAAGTGTGATCTGGGACCACTTGCGTTAGCCTTGCCCTTGAGGACTTTCTTGAAAATTCTGACATATGGAAAACGTCATGAGGAGGCTAATGAGTCAGACTCCTACAGGTGGATCCCCAGGAAGCTTCCCTTTCATGAGCCTCCGGCTGATTCTAATGCACTCGAATATTTGACAACTCCCCCAGAGCTTGTTGGATTTTTTTCCATCTAACGGATGCTGGACTCTTCCTATATTCATCTATAGAAGCGTCATCTTAAGGAAAGGCTGGTGTTAACCAAGAGTCAAGACATACCTTCTCTGGTGGATGGTTAGCTATGAGGGCCGTTGCCTTTTCAGTAAATATGTTTGTTGAGTACATATTTTTATATCCAGTTGCAACTTCTTCCCCATCTCGCAAGTCCAGCGCACACCGGGTGGCATTCAGGGCCTCGATGAAGGTACAGCGCTCATGGGAATAGTAGTCTTCGCTCCCCAGGAGATAGCCTTCAACAAGAACGCCACGTCAAAGTCGCCAGCGGAGCATCAAGCTTGCTCAACAAATTCATGTGTCAGCATTTAATTGCCTAATGCAATTGATTACCTGTGACAAGGCTAATCCAATGACAAGGCCAATCAGAAAACCACTGCTTAACATCTCTATATCTGCTAGTCAAAGGCTAGCAAAAATGTGATTGTGTAAAAATTAACATTCTTCATTCAAGGTCTTTGGAACACAAGCTCTCTCATCTAACAGTCAAAGGATGTGATTGATTTCAATTAGATACGCTTTTTAAAAGAAAGACAAGGGGCCCTGGTGGTGCTGTGACTGTGACATATTAACCACAAGGTTGACCGTTCGAACTCACCAGTTGCTCTGAGGGAGAAAGATGAGGCTGTCTGCCCTCGTAAAGATTCATAATGGAGAAAATCCTAAGGAGCAGTTCTACTGTCTTCCAGGGTCACCATGAGTCAGAATGGACTCACCAGCCGTGGGATGTTTAGGCTGTATTTCGTCTTCTAAAGAGCAGAGTGAATATTCAATAGTGATGATAACATCTTTGTCTTTGCAAGCCAGCTAATGGCATAAAGCAATCTATGGCTAATGTGATTTGCTGCCAGATTTTCCTGTGAGGTGATCATATAAATAAACCCAGGATTCAAATAATGCTGTGCTTGGCATGCTGAGCTTGCCTTCAAGGAAAGAGCTCTGGGAGTCATCTTTAATTAGATACTGACACCCACTGGTGAGGAGACAAACCTTCCCAGACGGAGGAGCACTCCGGCCACAATGCAAAAGACCAGGGAAGATCCACCTGAACTACAGCCCTGAAAGGAAATATCTCTACCTGCAGTGATCACAAATTCTCCCCAAATGCCTATCCCACCATTTAGACCGAAAGAGACAAAAAGGAGTGATTTCCCAACAAATCGCAACTGTATCTTCCTAAAATATTCACTTAAGCTGTGCTCAAAACAGAAATGTGTAAAGCTTGCCCAATGGCAAACTGATTTTGCTGGGTAAACTTTCAACCCAAGGGCAATAAAAATGAATCGGTGATATAGCCAGTGCTACAGAACAACAGTCAGTCAGGTCAGCTGGGCTGAATGTCCAGAGCTGGCATCTGCAGAGACAGAAAACAGAAGTGTGATTTCCGATGGTGAGATGGAGTTGGGGGGAAGGCAGGGAGTGAGTGTTAAGAGGTATAGGCTCCAATTTGGGGGTGATGAAAATGGGTTCTTATGGTATGTTATGATAGTGGCGCAATCCTGTGAATTTTTTAAAAATTCAATTATACATTCTAATAGGGCAAAAGATACAGCGTATACATCACACTTCTAGAAAGCTGTTAAGACAGTGTAAAATATGAAAATATACATATAATTTATTAAGGGTTCATGAGGGTGGTAGGGGTGGAGGGAGGGAATAAAGAGGAGCAGATATCAAGGGGCTCAAGTAGAAAGAAAATGCTTTTAAAATTATGATGGCGGCATCAGTACAAGTTCCCTTGATGTCATTGATTTATGGATTGTTATAATATCTGTAAGAGCCCCCAATAAAATGATCAATACATTTTCTTTAAAGAAAACAGAAACAAAAAGCTGTTGAAGAGTCATAAGCTAAGCTGGATTTTTTTTTAACCTCCTGACAAATACTGATTAGTAAGCTAAACATGGGATGATAAACTTGGCACTTTCTTTTTTTTATCGTTGTATTGGGGGCTCATACAACTCTTATCAGGGTCCATACACACATCAATTGTGTAATGCACATTTGTACTTCCGCTGCCCTCACCATTCTCCAAACATTTGCTTTCTACTTGGGCTCTTGGAATCAGCTCCTCATTTTCATTTTTTCCCTCCGTTCCCACTCCCACTCCCTCATGAACCATTGATCATTTATAAATTATTACTATTTTATCATATCTTACACTGCCCGTCTCCCTTCACCCACTTTACTGTTGTCCAACCCCCAGGGAGGAGGTTATAAGTAGATTCTTGTAATCGGTTCCCCCTTTCTACCCCACCTTCCCTCCACCCTCTCAGTATCGCCACTCTCACCACTGGTCCTGAAGGAATCATCTGTCCTGGATTCCCTGGGTTTCCAGTTCCTATCTTCACCACTACACATCCTCTGGTCTAACTAGGTTTGTAAGGTAGAATTGGGATCATGATAAAGGGGAGGGGGATTGGATTTAAGAACTAGAAGAAAGTTGTGTGTTTCATCGATGCTACACTGCACCCTGAGTGACTCATCTTCGCCCGGCTGCCCCTCTATCTCACTGCCAAGTCAATTCCAATTCATCGCGACCCTATGGAACAGTATAGAGACTAGAGTACTTTATGGGAGCTGAAAGCCTCATCTTTCACCTGGTGGTTTTGAACTGCTGACCTAGAAGTTAATAGCTCAACAGGTAAAATTCTCCCTATTGTCACAATTAAGAGCATCTCTGGCTTATATAATAAATGAGTTCATTTTAAATTAATTGCTCCCTTCCCATGATAAACAAATAAATTCAAAGTCCTGAATATAATTAATACCTTGGTATAAAGACAATTTTGCTACGTGATCCAATTTTATGCTACACTATGAAAGAAACAGAAAGCCAATACAAATGTAATGGGGAAAGAAACGCTTCCATACAAGCCATGGCAGCCATTGTGTGGGTGATTAGTGAGCATCTGGATGCTGGGATTTGGGGTTTGTAACATAATGGAGTCAGCTTTGGGCTGGTGACGAAGATCGTTGGATCAGACCCATCAGCCTCTCTGTGGGGGAAAGATTAAGTTGTCTGCTCCTGTAAAGATATAGTCTCAGAAGCCCTATATGCGGCTGCACTGGGTCAGAATCAACTTGATGATAATGGGTTGGGTTGGTTTGGGTGTGGATTTCGTCTGCTCCCCTGTCCTACCTTGGAAGCCCCCAAGGTCCCTGAGAGTCAGAACAGACCTGACAGCAGCATGTTTGGGGGGTCTGGATGTTAGGGACTAAGGCAATCACCTTGGGGTCTTCATCTCTCAAGATAAACTATTCTCTAACATCTGGGAGAATATGCACCTAAGATATTCCTGATTAAAAATGTATGAACTCTAAATATATTTTTTAAATATTTCTAACAGGAGGTCTCCTATGAATATAGTAGAACTATATTTATCCATATTCCGGGCCAACCTGATCCCAAGCAGCCATGTGGCAATCACAGAGCTCTACATCCCAGCAATGACTCACACATCAGAACTGGTACGGGGCGCCTAAGAAGATGACAGCCTATATGCTCTTAGGGGAAATTTTTTTGAATGATGAAATCTCTGTTTTATTTAATCTGGTGCTATTAAGAGCCAATTCATTCCTCTCTACCATGGTCCAGGGATGTGAACAGGCTTGGAGTCAGACGGGGAGCACTGTAAAGTTCACCATGGTAGATGCAGTTAGGTTAAAATGTAACACATATCATTTTATCTCCCTTCTGACCCACTTTAAAATTGTTTCAGTCTACAATATTTTCTTGCTTTCTTTTCAATTGAGGTTTTTCACAGTTTTATTTGGTCATCGTTATGTTGTTTGTTTCTTAGTTGTGTTTCATGATTTTCTGTATATGAAGTTTAGGATAGATGAATCTAAAGAGAAAGTAACTGGATTAATAATTACTTAGGTGCTGTTATGATAGTAATTCAGCTTTTTAATATGATTGAACTTTTGAATTGAATGATATATTAATTATGTGCCAATAAAACTGTCAAAAATATGTAATATTCCCTAAGGGTATGGGGGGGCAGGAATAGGAAGCCAACAATAATGAGTACAAGAAAGAAGAAAATGTTGCGAAATTGTGGTGTTGATTGCATAACTCTTCTTAATATGACTGAATGATTCAATTGTGTAATATGCCAATAAAACTGTTTTTTAAAAGAAATAATCTGTACTGTACAACTCACCCACTAACAGTATACATTCAAAGGCTTTTAGCGTATTCACAGAGTTACGCACCACACCCCAACCATCTGCCTGTGCTTAGCAGCACTGCTCCGCTGAGCACCCATAAGAGATGCAGCGTCATTATGCGCTCTTCTAGCTCCAAGCCTCTGACTCGCTCCCTTCCACAGGAACATGGGGTCTCTCTCTGTTCATCTCAGTCTGCGCTAGGCTTCCTAATTCTCAAAGCGGGGCACCATTTCTACCTTCTGCCCGAATGACTTTTTCAAAGTATAACTTGGCTTTTACATTCTGACCTGTCTTTTCACAGAAGCCTTATTGAGAAATTCAAGTGTTTAACTAGTCTCTTCTGACTCAGAGCAACCCTAGAGGGCGGGGCAGAACTGCCCCCATGGGTTTCTGAGACTGTACCTCTTCACAGAGAAGAAAGCCTAGTCTTTCTCCCTCAAAATGGCTGGTGGGTTTGAACTGCTAACCTTGTAGTTAGCAACCCAAAGCATAACCACTATGCCTGCCACCAGGTCTCCACAGAGGCTGCTTGAGCTGTGAATTCTGCTCAAATATATCTATGATGACAAAGAAATCTTACACCCAAGTTCAATTTTTAGTGGTCATTTGAGGAGCCTCCGGGTATATCCATGGTCACCAAGGAAGAATGCCATTAGGAATATGATTGAACCAGAGGCCCCGGAGCGGGGCAGGCATACACACAGATGTCTCTGCAGCCTGATTTTAACCCTGCTTCCAACCAAGGACGCCAGAGCTGTGTGCTTGTCCTGCATTGGCGTACCCTCCAGTCACTTTTGAGGAACCGTGGCGCTACAATGGACTTGGTCTCAGGCTGCTAACCACAAGGTCAAAGGTTTAAGACCTGCAGAAGAAAGATGAGACGACCTGCTGCCGTCATGATCTACAGCCTCGGAAACCCTCTGTAGCACTGGCTCCCAAACATATTTGACCGGCCACCCCCTTCTCAGAAGGAAAAAAAATCACTCAGTGCCCCGCTGGCAAGTAAACACTTGTGTACTAGAGCCCATAATCTAGAATGCAACACAGGGATCTGCTGTGGGAGTGCCTTTGGGTCGGTCCAGCACCCACCCCCCATGAGGGGAAGCATTGCTAGGAGTGGGAATTGACTCACTAACGGGCATGGGTAAAGTAACTTTCACTGAATTAAATTTGGGTGTTGTGGCTACAACGTGCAAGAAAGAATGCCTCAAGAAACATCTATAAGAAAATGACTATTTTATTAATAAAATGGTGTTTTTAAGGCTGCTATCCACCTTACCTTTATGGAGACCCAAAGGAGAAATATCTCAGGCCTAAAAGGCAAAAAAAAAAAAAAAAGGCCTTGCTCTTCTTGAACATCTGGTTTTCATTTATTTTCTATATAACGTGACTTGTACAGTCTTTTCCTTTTCGGCTTTGGACCTAGGGGATCTTGGAATAATTGAGTGTGAGGCCTGCCTAGAACCTTCCTTTCTAGTTTTCCTCTCAACTTAGCAATATTGAATGACCCCATCCTTGATCCTGTTCACTGAGTTTTTTATCCTATTTATTTTGAAACATCTTGTGTTCAGTGTATAAGTAAACAAGTGAAAGTTATAAGTAAATGAAGAGACAGATGGGGCGTATGTAGATAGTTAAGTTGCTAGACAGGATGATAAGTCAATATAAAAAGAACCTGACAAAGAGATATACAGCTACTGGCAAAATAAATATATTGCTAATTAAGGCACAATTCACAACAGGCTTGAAAAGGGTGAATTTTTAAACAAACTTCAGGTTCCACATTTATTTTTATAGGGTTATCAAGGCCATGAACAATGTCTTTTTATCCTTCCTTTTACTGTTTCAACTGACCCTGCCCATTTTTAAGCCTGACCTCTTTCCCAACCTAGTGATTTCAAATCTAGATCTCACAGGTAATGAAAAAGATGGCAGTGGAAAAAGAGACTACTGCCACTCCCTCCAGCCGAAAAAGAAAGACATGTGAATACAGTACCTAAACAACAACAACAACAAGTCACGCCCGGAGTCAAGGCTGGCTCACAGCAACACTATTGGACCGGTGGAGCTGGCCCCGGGGGTTCTGAGGCCGTACCTCTTTACAGGAGCAGAAAGCCTCCTCTTTCTCACTCGGAGCAGCGAGGGGCTTCAAACTGCCGACCTGTTGTTAACAGCCCAACACATAACCCACTACACCACCAGGGCTCCTGAACACAGTACATAGGGAGAAAATAAACAAAATACTGCATCTTTGAACTGAGGGACACACATGCGTTTGGTTTTACTGAGAATTAAGAAGAACATCCTCCTGCTTCCCTTAGGTAATCAGGTTCTCTGAGAGCACTTGGTCTCAGGTACAGGGGAAGGGGGGTGGGGTGTGTTTGTGTGTGTGTGTGTGTTACAGGATGTGTGTGTCTGTGTGTCTGTGAGGTACAGGTTATGTGTGTGTGTGGTACAGGATGTGTGTGGTACAGGGTGTATGTGTGGTACAGGGTATATGTGTGTGTGTGGTACAGGGTATATGTGTGTGTGTGGTACAGGGTATATGTGCGGGGCGCCTAAGAAGATGACAGCCTATATGCTCTTAGGGGAAATTTTTTTGAATGATGAAATCTCTGTTTTATTTAATCTGGTGCTATTAAGAGCCAATTCATTCCTCTCTACCATGGTCCAGGGATGTGAACAGGCTTGGAGTCAGACGGGGAGCACTGTAAAGTTCACCATGGTAGATGCAGTTAGGTTAAAATGTAACACATATCATTTTATCTCCCTTCTGACCCACTTTAAAATTGTTTCAGTCTACAATATTTTCTTGCTTTCTTTTCAATTGAGGTTTTTCACAGTTTTATTTGGTCATCGTTATGTTGTTTGTTTCTTAGTTGTGTTTCATGATTTTCTGTATATGAAGTTTAGGATAGATGAATCTAAAGAGAAAGTAACTGGATTAATAATTACTTAGGTGCTGTTATGATAGTAATTCAGCTTTTTAATATGATTGAACTTTTGAATTGAATGATATATTAATTATGTGCCAATAAAACTGTCAAAAATATGTAATATTCCCTAAGGGTATGGGGGGGCAGGAATAGGAAGCCAACAATAATGAGTACAAGAAAGAAGAAAATGTTGCGAAATTGTGGTGTTGATTGCATAACTCTTCTTAATATGACTGAATGATTCAATTGTGTAATATGCCAATAAAACTGTTTTTTAAAAGAAATAATCTGTACTGTACAACTCACCCACTAACAGTATACATTCAAAGGCTTTTAGCGTATTCACAGAGTTACGCACCACACCCCAACCATCTGCCTGTGCTTAGCAGCACTGCTCCGCTGAGCACCCATAAGAGATGCAGCGTCATTATGCGCTCTTCTAGCTCCAAGCCTCTGACTCGCTCCCTTCCACAGGAACATGGGGTCTCTCTCTGTTCATCTCAGTCTGCGCTAGGCTTCCTAATTCTCAAAGCGGGGCACCATTTCTACCTTCTGCCCGAATGACTTTTTCAAAGTATAACTTGGCTTTTACATTCTGACCTGTCTTT
>NW_022111373.1:72191258-72193051 GCF_000313985.2 Echinops telfairi | reverse complement strand
ATTTTTAGAGTCCTGTGCACCCAGGAGGTTGGCATTTGATCAAACGCAGTTACCGCTCTTGTTAAAGATCTGGTGACTTTTTAAAGGGTTGCTTCATAGTCTAGTGAATCCGGTCCCTGGAGAGGGACGCCGTGCGTGGTAGAGTAGTGAGGCAATGAAAAGTGGGGGACCCCCAATAAGGGGAACTGACACAGTGGCTACAACGCTGGGCTCAGCTGCTCAAAAGCTTAAGTCTGCCCAGAGTGCCTGGGGAGAAGAGGCTGCCACCCGAGTCTCCCAACACCAGCCCCGAGAGCCCCCTGGCATACAGTTCTGCTTTAACCCGTGCGGATGGGCAACACAGCGACGGAAGTGGGTGGTGCTGGCGTCACTCAACGCAGACCAGCATAAAGCTCAAGGGATACAGCCCCGGCTCTAGCACTTTCTTGTTCTCTTGGAACAATAACATCAGTAACTTACTAACTGGAATAAGTTCAGTGACTTAGACTTAAGCTCATCCTCTAGGAAAACAATAGTACCCCCTCCTCGGGTGCTTAGGAGGATAAGACAAAATGCCAAGCACATACGAAGCACTCTGCAATTGTCACAGGAATCGCTGTCAGCGCTGCACTAGGCTCTCTGGAGCAAGACCAGAGTGGCACTATGGAGAGCGGGCACCTAACCCTGGGCTTGCCGACGGCAGTGTGCTTTGGCACCCAGGAACACCATATACACTGGACCACCGCTCTCTGGTTCTGCCAGCTAGATAGATAGAGCAAAGGCTGTCATTAATGTTTCTGACCCCCGACAACCCAGGCACCACACAAGGACGTGTCCAATCCTGTGTCACCCTCATGACCACTGCCAAGTAGACGTCCACGGTGGTGGCTATTATGCCAGCCCATCTCACCAAGGCTCTCCCTTGCAGTAACTGGCCCTTGGGTCCACCAAATTTGATGTCCTTTTCCGGAGAATAATCCCTTCTAAGGACATGTCCAAAGCGAGCAAGTTGGATGACATCCTGTCATGCTCTGTAAGGCTCTTTGGTCAATTTTCAGCAGTAGATCACCTCTCCTTAATTCCTAGTCTGTCTTAGTCTGGAAGTTCCATTGAAACCTGCCCACCGTGAGTAACCATGCTAGTATTTGAAGTCCGGGACATCATCGCCAGCCTCACATCAGCATGCAAGCCACCCCAGAACGATAAGCTGACAGATGTTAATTGTTAGGTGCTATCGAACTACCTCCAACCCATAGCGACCCCATGCACAACAGAAGGAAACACCGCCCAGCCCTGCGCCATCCTCCCAATTGCTCTTACATTTGAGCCCATTGTGGGGTGACAACTAGCTGGTGGAAATTCCAGCTAGTATTGGCTAAATGTCTAATTTGCTACCATTTTTCTCAGATTCCAATACAAAAGAAAAGACAAATTCACACACTTTTCACTTTGCTTTGTTTTTTAATATCTGGCATTACAAAAAAAAAGGTGTCTATTATAGATAATGACCAAACAGTTAGCAGATCAAATCCACCCAGCAGCTCCCAGGGAGGAAAGCCCGTGAACTGCTCCTGTGAAGACAGCAGCCTGGGAAGTTTGACTCTGGGGACAGTTTGACTCTGTCACCTGGGTTGCTCCGAGCCAGAATGGACTTGATGGCATCTAAGAACCACCAAAAAATCCAGGAAGGTAACCCCACAGCCACCTAGTCAAACCCAACCCACAGCAGCCTCGGGGATCTGGCAGAACTGCCCGTGTGGGCTTTCGAGACTGTACATCTTTGAGTGGGAAGCCTTATCTTTCTCCTGTGGAAT
>NW_022111373.1:72183700-72191158 GCF_000313985.2 Echinops telfairi | reverse complement strand
CAGTGGGTATAAAGTCTGTGGATCCAGTGGCAGTGGAAGCATCTCAGCGCTGGCAGGGTCTCCACGTGGCTTCTCCAGGTCCAGGGTTCTGGCTGCATCAGAGTAGGTCCATGTGGCTTTTCCTCAGGGATGTCTCACAGTGAGTGACCAGATAGAGAGAGTCTCCCGCCTCCAGGAAGGAATACAAGATTTCCCAGAATTCTCAGGAGAAGGCCATGCCCACACAGAGGCCTCAAGGACTATGACCCGAGTGACAGACAAGACTCCACCCCTTCACTCGTAATCCTCTCAAATTAACATTAGATTATGTAACTACATGTACAAAACTGCTTGATGTTATTAAACTATGGAATGTTATAATATCTGTAAGAGCTCCCAATAAAATGATTTAAAAAGAAAGAACAACACGGTCCATCTTAAATGTGAAACCAGAGTGTATGCGAAGGGAGCGGATAAGTTCATTACCTTGATGGTGGTGGTGCCGGCATAGGTATGTACATATGTCAGCTGGTATAACGTGCACTTTTATTATAGGCCCAGTACATATACCTCAATTAAGTTTTACCAATTAGAGTGGGTTCAGTGTTCTATCGAGATACCGTCACTGGAGACACACAGGGTAATCCACTTGTCCCTCACAGCCACTCCCGGCCTTCTCCATCCTGTTCTCTGCTCGGGCCGCTGAACTCCTTAGACCAAATCATAGCACTCTTCAGTGTCTGGCTTCTCGTCAGGCTCAGCCAAGGGGGAGCTCTGGCAGAAGATGAGCGAAGAAGAACCCAGAGGGCCCAGTGGTGATGTTGTGCAGGATTTGGAAGAAAGGAAAACAAGGCTCATGCATCACGAGCAAAAAATTAGCCCTGGTCACGAGGAAGCCGTGGCCAGTGAAGAGGGGATGCACTGAGATTTGAGTTTTCTGCGCCACGGGCCCAACCCAGGCGGTCAGCTAAAGCCTGACGCCATTGTCGGGGATCGTATGGAGCAGGGAATTCGCTCTATGACTTTCCTGAGAATTTATTTGACAGAGAGCTTTGATCCCATTCCCGGGAAGCAGAAGGCAAACTTTGGGTGACCGCCAAAAGCATGGTTTTGGCCTGTTCAAATGCCATTTGAAATCAGGATGCTGTAATGCATAGGGAAGCAGTAAATAGGCCAATGCCAAGCTGGTTCCAACCGAGTGCACTTGAGTTCAGCACAGCTATGTTCCGGAGCCACCGCGAGCTTCTCGGGGCAGGACAACGTACCTCAGCGGCACCAGCGGAAATCCAAGGGGAAACACCTTCCCCCACGGAGTCCCCTTGTGAAGGCCAACAGATGCAGAGGCAATGCCACGTAACAATCTACTGATGACGGCCAGAGGATGCACAGGGTCCTGCTCTGAACATGTGAAAGTCCCGTCTGTCCTGGGTGGCTGGCTCTCTCCCTTCTCCATTAGTCTGAAGCCACCCTCCATGAACAGCATCTTCCATGATTTTATTGGACCATCAAAGGTTCTCTCCACATAGACACAGGGCCTGCCAAGCACGGCGAAGGAGCTCGCTTCTCTCCAGGGCCTTTTGGTAAGGCAACTGATGATACACCCTCACCTCAGTTGGTCTTTCCTCTGTCAGCCTACTCACAAGCAGGGCAGTCTCAGGAGCCCGAAAGCGCAAAGGCAGCCTGGCGAGCGGAAAGGGGGCCCACTCCCTCACCACACTTTCTTACACCCCCCTCGCAGAAGGTCCAGAAAGGCCGTGTGTTATCTACTTGGGAGATCAGAGTCGTCTTTCATCTACACTTACAATAGGCTTTTCCAGGGGCCCAGTGAGGAGTTCTGTGGGTAAGTGGTTATGCATTGGACTGTTAACAGCAAGACTGGCAGTTCAAAACCACCAGCCAGCTCCTTGGGAGAAAAATGAGGCTGCCTTCTACTCCATAAAAAGTTACAGTCTCGAAAACCCACAGGGGCAGTTCTACCCTGTCCTGGAGGGTCGTCATGAGTCGGAACCAACCCAATGACAGTGAGTTTGTTTTGGTTTGTTTTCAGGTGGGTCCCTGGTACACACTCATGTGTGGCAAGAAATGCGATTTCCCTCGTAACATCAGTAGTGTAGCGATAAGGTCTGTGCTGTCAATTCGTGTTTGCCGAATGAACACCTACTTGCCATCAAGTGTTTTCATGCAATCCCTCCGGCCCAATCACTGGAAATGGGCAGTTCCACCACCCCACCATGCATATGAGGAAGTCTAGAAGGACCTTTCTTGCCCCACTGGAACCCAGCCACAGGGCAGGCTGGTGGCTAGCCCGGAGTACAGTCTCCAGCCTCTGGCTGTGTCAGGACACTCCAGATTTGACTTATGGTCAAAGACCACTCATGACCCACTAAGGTTTACACCTGGAGTGCCCACATGGGTTCTGGAAAATCTGCTCCCTCGCTGCTTGAAGCCTCCAAAAAGTGGTCAGTTGCCCATGCTGTGGAAGCCAAGAGCTACAGACACCCACTATGTATGCGGGGGCTTGGGCTTGCCATCTGCTCTGGGCCTGCAGTGCTCAGACTGCGGAACTGGTGGGCGGGCGGCACTGACAGTTTTAAGGGTCTATTTGTTTTGGTGTTGATTAGTTAGAGAGCAGATTGCTGACTAAACTCACCAGTGGGATGCTGTGTGGAAAAAGAATAAACAAGCTGGCAATTGGTTCAGTGTCTTTCTCTGCTTAAATGACAGATCCAGCTGAGAGCCCACAATGCCAGGGAAGGGAAGGCCAGAGGAAGCTAAGCTGCCGTAGAGTAATACGATAAAGGAAACAAAAATAAGAGAGAACTCTCAAAATTCAGAGAGAAACAGCTTCTTTCGGTTCAAAGTGATTGAGTTAGTTAATTGTGCCAGCCTGGCCGATAATCACATGTGGGTCTGGTTGAAAGGCGGAGGGATATATGGGTGGTGAAGCCTCGCCTCTCTAGTTCTCGGGTCTCTTGTTTTGTGATGGTTGCACCGGGTGCAGCTGCCTTAGCAGTTCCCTGCTTCAGCTTGCAAGATTGACTTCCTACAAGACATCCCCAAGGAGAAGCTACATGGACCTATCCCGATGCAGCCCTGGGTGCTGGAGCAGCCGTGTGGAGACCCCTGCTAGTGCTGAGATGCTTGTTCGTTCACTGACTCAGCTTTCCTCCTGCAGTCGGCATCATTGCCTCTGTTTTGTGAGGTGGAGGACTTTGTGGACTGGTGTTGGGTTAATGGGTTAATGTTGGACTTGTGGGCTTGGGCAGCATTGGGTTGGGATGTTTTTGTGATGCACATTTTCTTTACATAAAACTCTCTCTTATACATGAGTTGCTATGGATTTGTTTCTCCAAAGTACCCAGACTAATACAGTGATTCTGCAAAGAACTAACCTCAGAAGTCAATCAGCAGCAAGTCTCCCCCTGTGAGAATCTTTTTGGTGCCAACATGGCACCTGTAAGAAGATATGGGTGGAGTTTAGACTGTCCATCAGGTCAGAGCTGGATAACCTCATTTGGAGGTGCCACTGAGATAAATGGCTCTCTGGGGGCGTGACGCTCTCTGTGCCTTCACCTTCCAGTTGACGAGCCACACTAAGACCTGTGTGAATCCTGGAGATGCGTCTACCGCCATCGGATCCACAAGACTCTGCACGCACCAGCCTGTGATCTTCCTGCATTCTGGAAGATCACTGCATGTGGCCTTGTGAGTCTGAAGAGGGACTTATGGACTAGTATCAGACTTATGGACTTGAGCTGCCTGGGATGGAATGTTTTATTGATGCATACTTACTTCTTGATATAAAGCTCTCTCTTACACATATGTAAGTGTCTCTGAATTTGTTTCTCTAGTTGACCCGGCCTAACACATTAAATCCAATGGGCATATGTCTGCATGGGTTCGTACCCCACTCCTGATACCATCATGCGGAGCAAGATCAATGCCAAGACACATGGAGAGCTCCAAGGAACCGGGAAGCAGACACTGATGAGTTCAGGATCTTCCTCCAGAGCCGACAGACAGAAAGAGAGAGAGAGAGAGTCCTGCCATAGAGCCAACACTGTGGATACAAGCATCTAGCCTCCTGCGCTGTGAGGGAGTAAATGTGTTTGCCAGAGCCTGTGGTATTTCTGTCACAGCAGCACAAGAAACTAGGACAACAGCCAGCCTGCATTCTTTGTGGGCACAGGAATAAAGACTAGCAAGTGTTTTCTCCTCAGAGGCAACAGAGGCCTCTGGGCGGCTGACTCCACTGGATGCCCATTCCCCGGATGTCTTCGCCAGGTTGGTGGGAGGAATGTCCCCACTTTCTAACACCCAGTTCTCCCAACTCTTCACCTTTCTTTGTCGTGATTGGCTACCACTGAGTCAACCCCAGACACGTGGCCACCCGATGAAATGAAACGTCACCTAGCACCGTGCCATCCCTCTGGTCAGATGCAGATCGGAGAGGTTTCACAGGCAGAGTTTTGGAAGTAGATTCCTAGGCCAACTTCGTCTGGACACTCGACTGACACCTGTTGGGCACCATGGCATCTGTCAAGCCTCCATCAGTAGAGGGGTGGTGACTGCCCAGGAAGTACATTGGCCAGAAAAGGAAGCCCTAGCTCCCACATGGGAAGTGCAGCTTCTGCAACTGAACTACTAATATTTCCATCACTTCTTTCATCCCCAACTTCTAATCTGAGAGCCCACGCAGAGGTGACCACGGGCAGGGGTCCACTGAGAGGCAAACTCGCGGGGACATGGTGAAGACTGGGAGAACAGAACACCGAGGGCCACAAAGAAAAGCAGCAGGGAAACAGGGCACCTTCAGGAGTACACTCTGCCACGTCCTGGCTGGCCTGCCAACACAGGGTTGTTGCCTGCTTGGGTCCTTGAAGCAAACTTGGGAAAATCAGAAATCACCCATGATGCTCCTGCACAGCCTCCCACCCGTATTTCTTGTCCAAAGTTCTGCTTCAGAGGTGAAGAAAAGCCCTGAGAGTGTCTTGTCCATTTATCAATGTGATTAAGAAAAATATGGCTCGGATCCTTAAGAATAAAGCCTGGAGTCATCTTTCATCGCTTCTATTCTCGCCCAAGGTTTATGAAGCTCTGGTGCAGTGCCCCTCGGTCCCCAAGGCAGGAATGTCCCAGATGAAGACCAAAGTTAATTTCCTCTACTTTCTTTCTCAGCAGGAAGTGTTTCCACTAGCCAACCACGTGTATTTGCTCTTCGTCTTTCTTTGCTTCTTAAAAAAGTGAGTGACTACAGAGAGCGTGTCGACTCTAAACAGTTGAAGTGAAGATGGTGAGTTCTTTGAGGGCATGCTCTGTGTTAGCGTACTTAGCACACTCCTTCAGTTAGCTGGTCAACTTTAACTGTTATTCCAGGCCAGAAACCAGCAAGGCATTCTGATAGAAAAGTCGGACCTGAGAACAAACAAGCATAATTCAAATATCTAAGCTGGGTGATGGGAACAGAGAAATAGCAGACGTATTTTTTTTTCATTGTTACTGCCGTCGAGTTGACTCCACCTCTTGCTTGCTGATCCTGTGCACGAGAGAGCGAAACATGGCCTGGCCCTGCGCCACCCTCCCGATGATGGTTAAGTTTGAACCCATTGTTGTAGTCACGGTGCCAGTCCAAGGCTGTGAAGACTTACAACCTTGGAAAGAAAAGGTCTTCCTCTTTTGACCTGCCCCTCCATTTTATCAAGCATGCTGTCCTTGGTACAGGGACTGGTCTCTCCTGATAACATGTCCAAATTATGTGAGACAAAGTAGTCTCGCCCTCCTGGCTCTTCAGAAGCATTCTGGCTGTACTTCTTCCAAGACAGATCGGTTTGTTCTTCTGGCAGTCCTTTGGTACTTTCTAATTTTTTCTCCAGCACCATCATTCAAATGCACCAATTCTTCTCTGGGCCGTTCGGTTCATTTTCCAGCATAGAACCATTGACAAGACCAAGGCCTTACTCCTCAATGGAACATCTTTGCTCTAAACACTTTCAACATCCTCTACTGAACCAGCTCTTTGCCAATGTACTGCTGCAATCTTTGCCAGATTGTCTCCAACAACATTTTACTTGCATGTGATAATAATGAGATTGCCAATAATTTTCACATTCCATTAGGTCACCTCTCCTTAAAATGGGTACAAACATGGGTCTCCTCCAATCTGATGACCAAACAGCTGTCTTTTGAATTAAATAAAGACGATTTGTAAGAATTTGAATGTTTTAATATGTTCCAGTTTTCTATCTGAACTAAAGGCAGCATACAAATACCATTGGAAAAGCCAGCAGCCTCTACTTAAATCTTACCTAAGTACAAGAAATGGTTTGTTCTAATAATGTGGCATTGTATGATACTCCCCTTCCTGACAATATTGCTGAAGACAAAATGGGTACATAAGTAAGTGCAGTGAAGAAAGTTGATGGTGCCTGGCTATTAAAAGGTAAAAGCATCTGGGGTCTTCAGCACTTGAAGTTAAACAGGCGGCCATCTAGTGGAGAAGCAACAAAGCCCATATGGAAGAAGCACAGCAGTCTGTGTGATCATGAAGTGTTGATGGAAAGAGGTATTAGAAGTTCAAAAACAAGCAACCAAATCTCTTTGAAAAGGTGTGGATGTGGTGGAGACCCAAAACACACCTGTAAGATAATCGATAGTCCCTCTCAGAAGGGCCACACAGAAGGGATGATAAATCCAGGATACGGTATGACACTGATGGCCCACATAACTATCCTCTAGTTTTTAATATTTTCTCCCCTTACTATTATAGTTTTGATTTGTTTTACCTCATTAATCATGTTAGATTTTCATGTTTATTTTTATATTTAAGATCATTCTGTACATGAAAGCCAAGATAGATAACCCTTCAGAAATAGTAACAGGAATAATGGTTCACTAAGGGTACAGGAAGGGAGGGAGGGAGGAATAGGAAGCTCATAACATTGATGACTGTATAACCCCACTCAATGGGCTCGAACAACAGAACTGTATGTGAATGGATATATTGGAATATGTAAGATATGGCAAAAGAAAACCAAACTATTATAGGGTAAATAAATAAAATAAACAAGGGGTTTTTGCAGGGGGAGAGAAAGGAGAGCTGATATCAAGGAGTTCAAGAAGAAAGAAAATGTTTTGAAGCTGATTGTGGTAGCTATTGTACTGTGTTAGTCTGGGTAGACTAGAGAAACAAATCCAGGGAGACTCATATGTATATAAAAGGTTTATATAAAAGAGCAGTTGAATATTGAGAAAACATCCCAGCCCAGTCCAGATCAAGTCCATAAGTCCAATATTAGCCCATATGTCTGATACCTATCTATAAAGTCCTCTTCAGACTCACAAAACACATGCAATGACGCCGAATGCAGGATGATCACAGGCCAGTGGGTATAAAGTCTCTGGATCCAGTGGCAGTGGAAGCATCTCAGCGCTGGCAGGGTCTCCACGTGGCTTCTCCAGGTCCAGGGTTCTGGCTGCATC
>NW_022111373.1:72181236-72183218 GCF_000313985.2 Echinops telfairi | reverse complement strand
ACATTAGATTATGTAACTACATGTACAAAACTGCTTGATGTTATTAAACTATGGAATGTTATAATATCTGTAAGAGCTCCCAATAAAATGATTTATTAAAAAATTTTTAAAGCTGGAGTCCTTTAAATTTTTTTAAATTTAAGATTAAAAAAAAAAATTAAATACATAGCTTTGGGGGGAAAAAAGATTTTAAGGAGAAGCCAAATCCAAAATCTATTTGCGACCATATGCATAAAAATGCCTCTGAAGGATACCAAGGCATTAATACGGGAAAAGGATCCCTGGTGGCACAGTGGTTAAAGCACTCAGCCGCTAACCACAATGTCAGCAGTTTGAACCCACCTGCCGCTCTATGGGAGAGACACGAGCAGCCTACTTCTGTAAAGATTTGCAGCCTTGGAAAGCCTATGGGTCAGTTCTACTCCATCCGATATGGTTATTATGAGTTGGAATCAATTCAACCAGTTTGTTTTTTGTTTAGCTTTCAGTCTTCAGGATGGTGAACTGCAGACCGGGTGAAAATGTAATCGTTTTACTATATATTTTTTCTAAATATTTTATATTTAAAAAAGGTGGGCATAATCTTTCAAATAAGCTTAGGGGTTTTTGTTTGTTTTTAAGTAAAAATCAAAATTGCAATTATGCATATAGAAAGAATTCTTAGCAATTTATATTCCAAACCAAACATTTGGTCCCACCCAACCCCACTCCCAAGCTTTACATATTTTCAACCAAAGTGTGTAGGTTATAACGGGCTCATACATGAGGATCCTCAATAATTAAACATCTCGATATAAAATGCCGAATTCACATTCTTGTTTAAAGCAGTTCCTGACGGCAGAACTAATAGTGCATACTGCTTTTCAGAAAGCTGGTCAAGGTTCCTATCTTTCTACCAGCAGATGGCGATAATGAGTAGGATACTAAACAATCCTCAACTTAGACACTTGCCCTCAGCCTTGGAGTCAAAAACATCCACTTGGAAAGAGCCTTAGAGTCCAGTCCTACTGCCATAGTTTGCATATGAAGAGAGTGATTTCCAATGAGGCACAAGTCTGACAAAATAAAGATTGAAATGAAATCCATCTCGCATCACTCGTAAGCAGTCCTCTTTCCTCAATGATTGTGGTAAGCCAAAAAAAAGAAAACGCTGGGTTGCTTTTTAAAATCTAAAGTTAGAGACTTATGGTAAGTGGGGCTTTTTCCCCTTAAAACTAATTTAAAGCACTGGTTCCCAAACATATTTGGCCTACTGCCCACTATTCCTCAGTGCACCCCTGGCAATGAAGAACTTCTGCACATAATCCAGGATAAAGTGTAGGTGTCTATTTCTGCAGCCTGGTGGATCATTCCAGAGCCCACTACCCCAGGGGGCAATATGGCCCACTTTGAGAAACACTGGTCTAAAGTATGATTGCCAAGGTTCATAGATATGACTATTAAGTAGCAATTTAAAGTATCACATTTTCCAACATATGGAGAAGGGTGCTTAATACTATGGAATGATGGATTGTTATACAATTTGTAATAGCCCCCCCAAAAATGATTAATTAAAAAAAATTAAGTATCCCATTTTTTTCCTCCCTTTCTCCCCACCTCGAAAAGCTGACCCCAGCTGAGGTGAGGTCTCCTCTGTTGAAGTGGATTAAGACATGCATATAGAGAAGGCGATATACAGATGGGCCCATAGAGGAGGGGGATATATAGATGTGCCCATAAAGGAAGTGATATATAGATGTGCATATAGAGGAGGTGATATATACATGTGCACATACAGAAGGTGATATATAAATATGTATATAGAGGTGATAATAGAAATGTTCACATAGAGCAGGTAATAAATAGATATGCATATAGAGGAGGTGATAAATAGATGAGCACATGGAGGAGGTGATATGTACATATACATATACAGAAAGTGATATATAAATGTGTATATAGAGGAGGTGAATAATAGAGATGTTCACATAGAGGAGGTGATA
>NW_022111373.1:72178015-72179969 GCF_000313985.2 Echinops telfairi | reverse complement strand
GGTGACTTGGGGTAAATGTCTAATCCTCTTTGAGTCTTGGTCTCCCCATTATAAAACTGAGATGATACCAGGAGTGCCTACCTTACAGGATTGCTGTGAGAATGTAATGAGATGATGCATGTCAAGTGCTCAGAAGTACTGTCTGAGGGCAGGGAGGAGGGTCAAGCGTGCTGGAATTCTTTACCCCTTTAAAGAGCTTGATTGCTAACCCAACATAAAGTTTAACTGGATCTCATGTACTGCAACAGAATGAAGTTGCAGGGAGTGATGGGAGAGAAGAGTGGAGTGCATTGTTAAGGGAGACCAGTTCTGCTTCAGTCTATTCAGTCATTAAACTGCACGTGTTGGGCTGCTAACCTAAAGGTCAGGAGTTCTAAGCCACCAGTTGCTCCGCTTTCTACTCCCATAAAGAGGTACAGTCTGTCAACTCGACGGCAGGAATTTGGTTTTGGAAATCTATCCTGGAGTGCCTAACTTCTACCCTTCACCTACCTTACTCACAGGTACTCTAACACTCAAAAACGTTTTTCCCCCCCAAAAACTAAATGTGCCTGGCGAGGATCTATATTGTAAACCACGGAAGTCAATGCCAACTCATAGCAACCCTCTAGGACTGGCTGGAACTGTCCCCGTGAGTTTCCAAGACTGTAACTCTTTATGTGAATAGAAAGCCCTGTCTTTCGCCCTCAACACAACGGGCAGTTTAGAACTGCTGATCTTGTGGTGTGCTGCCCAACTCGTCACCACTATGCCACCAGGGCTCCTATGATGTAAGCAGTCACCATATCAACTAGTTTTTGAAATTGGAATACTGTATATACTCAAGTAGAAGCTGACCCATATATCAGCCAAGGCACCTAATTTTACCACAAAAACTGCATTAAAAATGTGCTGAAAAACTCGGCTTATACACGAGTATATACGGGATTTGCTTTCCTGCTGCAGTCTGTTGGTAGGAACAGGGAGGAAGTGGGGTCAATGATTAGCCTGCCTGTTCTTGTGCAATTTGAATTTCGTTTTCTTACTTCAGAGCAAATACAGAAGCTCTGAGGAAGACCTTGCCTTCCTCCCTGTCCCTTCTAGTCTTCTTCACTCTCACTACCCTTCCCTCTCTCAAAGTGTTCAGGATGAGACGCATTAGCGCAGGGCTTCTTGATTAGATGTAGGAGGGAAGGTCAGAACTACAAAAAACACTAGGCTGCCTACACCTATGCCTCAGGTCCCTGGTGAAATACTGCCTTTCTCTTTACCGAACCATGGCGATGTTTATCACTGGTTCCCCTGCCCCTGATCTACAGACACATGAGTGAACTCCCATATCCTCTCATTGATGTGGATGCTTACAGTTGATCTCAATAAACAGGGTATATTTATGTAAGCATGTATGTGTTCTCAAGCAGTTCCTATTTATTCTATTTATATGACCATATTCATACAGAATGTTAAAATGTAAATCTTATTCAGATTGAACAAACCAAAAAAACCTCACTGCCCCAGTGGATGCCAACTCACAGCAATCCTATAAGACAGAGCAGAACTGCCCTGTGGATATCTGAGCCTGTAAATCCCGACAAATAGCAAGCCCCGTCTTTCGGGGTCGCTATGAGTCGGCAGCAACTCCAAACCGAACTGCTTTAAAGGGAGAAAAACATAGATGTTCCGAGGAGTTCAATCTAAGGTTAAACGCCAAAGAAAAATCAAGCCGTGTCAAGTTCACTCAAGGGACGCTGTGCACCGTTTCGTCTTTGGTCAGACGCTCCTAATTTAGGGCCAAGCCGTCTCCTTTCAGCTTCAGGTCTGCTTGCCCCTCTCTGCTCTTCCGGGCGCCTGGCGGGCCCCTCGCCAGCACCCCACTTCAGCACCTCGCCGACCTCAGGCCGCAGAAAGCGGAAAGAGACGTGCGCACAGGCCCCACTCGAACCCGGGCAGGGCGCTGTGCCAGGGTGCGGGCGCC
>NW_022111373.1:72172605-72177404 GCF_000313985.2 Echinops telfairi | reverse complement strand
GGGCCCGAGCCCCCGCAGCCTCCGACCCGGTTCGGGGCCTATGCGGAGGGGCGGAGCCTACTCAGAAGAACCCCAAGCTCCGGCTGGCTAGAGCCCCGGAAACCCTCCCAAGCTTACAAGGGGCCAGGCCCGCAGTCATGCCCAGGGATGAACGTTTACACTCTGGCATCCCCAAAGTGGAGATCAGTCTTTTTTTTTTTTTTGTAACCCTTTCACGGTGTATTTTCACGTCGGCTATCTCTTGCCAACCACTCTCAGTAGCGTGGGCAGCTCAGCATTAACACTCAGTCCATTGCCCCGAGGCCTGTGACTTTTTAAAGAAAGGATTGTGTCTAGCAGAATCCGTTCTAACCTCAGAGTCCAGGCCTGGAAAAGGAAGGAGGAAGAGGTCTTGCGGAGCAAGGAAGCATCTCCTTCGGCTTCCACTGGGAATACTGTTCCTCCCCAGGTGTAGAGACAGGGCCAGATGCATAATCCAATGGCAGGGTTTTTTGCAGCGTTTAAAGGTGCAGCTTGACCTCCACGCTGCCCTGGGGATTGCTTTTGGACACCGAAGACCAAAAGCAGTTCGTGCTGGACTATTTGCAGGAAAGTTTGGCAATTGGCACCCACCCATCATTGCCCCGGAAGAAAGAGCTGGTCATCTGCCTCGGGGAATGATTACAGAGATCTCAGTTCGACCTTGTTAACGTAGGTGGCTGCGGGTTGGAATCTACTGGCTGGCAATAGGATTGGACCCGTTTTGATGGCCATTGAATAAGCTCACCAGCTGTCAGGCAGTGAGCCATTTCCCTAAGCATTTCCTTAGCCTCGTGCTCGTTAAATCGAGAAGTTAACCTATGACTAGTATATTCCTGTTGCTGTCCAGGACCATTCCTGCCTGCTCTGTCTCTAAACTCACCGCCATAGGGGCCGATGAGACAGATTAGAACCGACCGTGTGGGCTTCCAAGGCTGTAAATCACAGGCAGCAGCGGGGAGGGAAGCCTGCATTGCCTAGTGTTCAAAGTTATCCCATTCAGATTCCAAGGGAACTCTTTCACAGCTCTTTAAATTGCAGATAAGCGGAAGCAATGGAAAATAATTGTTTAGTGACATGCAAATGAACTAGGTCCAGTAGAAGGACAGCCCCTCACTACCACCATCATGACCAGAGAATAAACACTTTTGCTCCCATTTGCACAGGTATTTCTGTGTTCCTAATCGATTCTTTGGCTGTCTTTTGCAGTGTGATGATGGATCACGTTTATATGCCCTTTCTTACCACGGTTTTGTAGCTCCTGCAAGTAAGTTAAGGCGCTTGAGGCCTCCCAAGAAGTTGAATAACTTGCTACTCATGCAAACAAAGCATGTGACCATGAACAGGTGTGTGGAACTCTAAGAAGGATTGGTCAGTTTTGCCATTTCTCTAGACTTAAAATGAGCCATCCTACAGGTAAAAAGGGGAGACCACGACCAACAAGAGCAGAGTGCATTCTTTGTACTTGGAGGCCCCTGTGCCAGGAACCTCCTAGACTCAGGTGTAGCAGTAAAACAGAAACAGCAGGAAAAGAACTAGGAGACCAGTGAGTGTGAGACTGAGACAGTGCAGTGAGCTTCCTTGTCGGTAGAGCATGGGAGTTACAATAGGGGTGTAACTCACATAGCAAGACAACCGAGTACTTTTAGGCAGAGGGATGGCTGGCGGAGAAGAATACCTCCAGGCACTTAGCAATACAGCTAGGCTTGTCTACCCACAAGACTAGAGAGTTAAGAATCTATGGGCCAACTGGTGCTAAAGAGTTTTGTAACACTTGCTCAAGCAAGGCAGAGGCCAGCCCAAGAGACAGGGTCAGGGAGAGACCTTGGCCAAGAGCATGGCTGAGAAGAGACTACCCCGATCCAAGAACTGTATCCTATTTCCTGATCTTGAATTGTAACCTGTTAAAATTTTATACATATACCCATAGCTGTGGCATCAATTCTGACTCATAGCAACCACACAGACAGAGTAGAACTGTCCCACGGTGTTTCCAAGGCCAGGTACATCTTTATAGAATCACAACGTCATATCCTCCCACGGAATGGCTGATAGGTTGAGCCACTGATCTCTTGGTTAGTAGCCAAGCACTTTAACCACTCTGCCACTTTCCTTGAAAAGTCTCATAATCTTGCATATTGCTGGTGAGTTCTGTGTGACTGTTGTGTTGAGTTGAACCCAGAAGAGAAATGTAGAGTGCCCTGGTTGGGTGGAGTAAGGTTGGAGGGTGGAGGCACACCTGGCCTGTTGATCGGCCTTGGGCTCTGTCGTAGCGAGATTAGAGGTGAGCCGCCTCCACCAGGCCATTTTTGTGCCCCTGAACTGGTTTTTCCTTACCAGGTTCCTCATTGATGAGTTAAATGTTTCACATATATCCACTTAGAATTCATCTTTATATATACACACCATATAAACTCGTGTATAGGCTGAGTTTTTCAGTACATTTTTAATGTAGTTTTTGTGGTAAAATTAGGTGCCTTGGCTGATAACCGCTTCAGCTTATACTCGAGTATATACGGTATATGAAAATAATCATTTCCCCTGCTGAAAAAAATGATCCTTTAATGCATGAAATGTTTGCTCACATATAATGCTTTCTTGGCCTGAAGTGGATTCGGTTGTGCTGTATCCACATTTCAACTCTAATGTTATTAATGAAATTTTGCAGAAAACATAATTTTAGCATCAACTAGGTGTCTTAAAGAATGATTTCTGTTGAGCTTTTGATTCTTATTATGTTAAAGACCCTGTAAGAGACCTCAAAGTTTGGAGTTTTGTTACCATGGCCTTTGTGATAAAAATCAAATTACTTAAACAGTGGCCTCTGATCTGCAAGAACAAGTCTTCCTTTGACCAACCAGCATGTCCCTGAGTTGTCTAGACTTGCATTCTCCCTTCTCAAGCCCCGCATTTTCAAACAGAGCCGATACTAAGGGTGCGCTGGAAATGTGCAGAGGACAATCTAGTGTTCATATGATGTGTTGCATGCTTCCAGTATACACAAGTTGATCTGATGCTGTAGGTAATACAAATAAGAGTCAGATAAAAAGATAAAGTTGATATATCGAGAACAAATAGATCTGTCTTGGAAGAAGGACAGATAGAATGCTCCTTAGAGGCAAGGCCAGTGAGACTTGGTCTCACATACTTTGGACCTGCCATCACAAGACACCAGTCCCTGGAGAAGGGCATCGTGCTTGGTACGGAAGCAAAGCCTGAGAAAGAAGAAAGCCCTCGAGGAGACGGAGTGACACAGCGGCTGCAACCGCGGGCTCAAACGTGCCATCAACTGTGAGGATGGCGCAGGACCAGGCGCGGTTTCATTCTGTCGCACACAGCGTCGCTACGAATCAGAACCGCTGGAAGTCACCTAACAAAGACAACAAAATGAAAAACCATTCTGCCATTAAAAAAGAAGAAGAAAACCAACAATGAAATACGGTCATTCTGAGCGACTGGCCCCAGCGGTGGAGCTGGAGCAGCGGTTCTCAGCCTGTGGGTCACAACCCCTTTGGGGGTCTAACGACCCTTTCACAGGGGTCACCTGATTCATAACAGTAGCAAAATTACAGTTATGAAGTATCAACAAAAATAATTTTATGTTTGGGGGCTCACCCCACATTAGGAACTATATGAAAGGGTCACGGCATGAGGAGAGTTGAGAACCACTGAGCTGGAGTGAAGGTGGGAATCCTAGACAGGAAATGGCTACCTCTTCTTCATCATCATCCTCAGCTAGTGGGGTCAGGGGACATTCTGTCTCTGCATCTGGTTTCAGAAAGCCTCTTCACCTGCCCCAAAGGAGCTGGGGAAATGTTCGAAGATTGGCTCTGAGAGTTCTCTGTGACTCTTTTCAACGATCAAGTGGCATCCACACCTTAAACAGGTGAAGGAAACCTGATCAGCAAATTGCCCCGATGGAAAACTTGTCAGTTTGGTAGAAGAGCTGGAGGCGGACGAGTGGCGGTTTCAACTCAACCCGTGGAGCAGATGCTCGGGGTTCACACGTTCCCGAGGTTGGCTTTGCCTCTGGGGCACAGCCAGTGCAGGGTGACGATCTCCAGACCCACACAGAGGGCTTTGCAGAGCTGCTTATTCATAGCCACACTCGACTGATCTGTACCTGTCTCCAAGCAACAACTACAGAGACGGTGCTCTTGTGAGGAAAGTTGCTTTTTTGTTTTTAAAGGATTGGCATTCAGATCAAGACAGTCAGAGAATCAGGAGTTTGGGTTTACGAGCTCTTTATAAAACATCACAAGCCAGGTAGGCCACATGCCAGAATTGGCCAACTACTGCCTTCTGGCCTCGTTCCCATCCAGTGCCTAGAGATCCCCATTAGTCCAGTCCAAGGTCAGGATGTGCAATTATACAAGACAGTATTCCTGACTTACAATACTTCCTTTTGCAGAGGAATATGATTCTAACTCAGGACCTGCCCAAATGAGGAATTTAAAAAATTGTGTTTCCTATTTTCCGACACCTCATTCTATAGATTCTAGCCTTTTCCAACCTCTTGTAGACATGCCAGAAGCTGGTAAATTAAAAAAGAAAATGGGGGCGGGGTTTGCTTTTTCAGTAATGGAGTCCTGTAAAAATAAAGCAGTGAGAAAAATCCTTTTTAAATACAGAAATCCTGCATTCATCGCGGTAGTATAGTTGAAACTCGTTAGCCAATAAATCCTTCCAAAGAGCACAAAAACTACAGAAAGCCTCAGGGATGACAGTGGACACCCAAATCCATCTGTGGGGTCCCTTCTTGAACTAAGCCTCCCGTGGTT
>NW_022111373.1:72152723-72154381 GCF_000313985.2 Echinops telfairi | reverse complement strand
GTAAATAAAACTATGCAATTGATGGGGCCCCTTCAACCTGGGTTGCCCTCACCTGTAGCTATTCCTCGCGATTATTGCTTGTTAATCATTGATTTGAAGGATTGCTTTGACACTATCCTTTTGTCTTCTCAGGACTGTCAGAGATTTGCATTTTCCGTTCCGTCTATTAATTTAATCGAGCCCATGAAAAGATATCGCTGGAGGGAATGGCAAATAGCCCTACTTTGTGTCAGAAATTTGTAGCTGCGGGATTGCAGGCTACCAGGAAAAAATACCCAGAGGCTTATATAGTACATTATATGGATGGCATTTTGCTTGCAGCTTCTACCCGCACAAACCTGGCAGAAGTATATAAACATGCTTGCCACGGTCTTTTGCAAAAATGCTTAAAGATAGCTGAGGAAGAGGTACAATCTATGTCTCCGTTTCAATATTTAGGTCAGATAATAGAAGGCCAGAAAATCCGAAGACAGAAAGCCTCCATTAGACTTGATAATTTGAAAACTTTAAATGATTGCAAAAGTTGCTGGGGGATATAAACTGGATACGTCCATCTCTCAGCTTAACTACTGAAGAGATGAAATCTTTATTTGACATCCTTAAAGGAAATTCTGACCCTTCATCCAGCCGAGTAATGACGCTGGAGGCAAAAAAGGTTCTTGAACTGGTGGAGACAATGATTTCCCAACAGTTTTTAGAACTCATTGATTATACTAAGGCCCGGAGCTATTTGAATTTATCTACTCCTTATTTGCCCACTGGATTATTTGGCAAGATGGCCCCCTTGAGGAGCTTCACCTCCCTTCAACTCGCAAACAGGTAATTACCACTTATTATGAGGCTGTAGCAAAATTAATAAGGTTAGGGCGGCAACGAGCCCGACAACTGTTTGGTGTGAAGTCCACTTTAATTGTGGTACCATATGAAGTTGATCATGTGGCTTGGCTCTTCCAAACATCTGAAGTCTGGGAGCTGTCTCTTGCTGAATATACTGGGCAATTGGATTGTCACTACCCAGTTTCTAAACTTTTGGATTTTTGGAATCATCATCTTATTATTTTTAAAAAGGTTATGCAATTTCAACCTATTGCAGGAGTACCTGTGGTTTTCACTGGCAAAGCAGTTTATGATATTAATAACCAGCCTGTTGTTTTTCAGACACTTCACAAATCTGCACAACGGACTGAACTTGCAGCTGTTATTGCAGTTTTTACCGCCTTAACCTATACAAGCTTTAATCTTTTTAGTGATTCCCGTTACATAACCTCGGTAGTACCATGCCTAAAACAGCTATCCTTCATGCAGGGGATCCTACAACTGCAAGACCTAATTAAAAAAAAGGACTGCCCCATGTTATGTGGGTCATATCAAAGTTCATTCTGGTCTGCCTGGGCCCCTGGCAGAAAGTAATCAATGAGCAGATTCGGCCACTAAAGAAAATTTTCCAGTATTTGATAAGGCAGTTGCCTCTCATAAATATTTCCATCAAAATAGTGGAGCTTTAGCAAGCAATTTGGCCTTCCTAGAGAACAAGCTCAACATATAGTTAAAAGCTGTACTGTTTGTGTAGACATCAACCACAAACACCCGCCACCCCCACCCCACCCCCCTCACCCCCCACCCAGGGGAAGGAGTTAACCCCAAGGGGCTGCAGCCTG
>NW_022111373.1:72149538-72151905 GCF_000313985.2 Echinops telfairi | reverse complement strand
GGGGGGTTGGGTATCTAGAGCTTTAACCAGTGAATTGGGAGGCTATCAGCCAATGCTGTGGAGACTGATGGCCGCAACGGCCCCCTTCAATATACTCATGGAGATGAATCTGAAACTGTGGTTGTAACTGTTTGTGTGCCCCGCCCCACCTTATTTACTTCCAGTAGGAGATCACTCCGAGCCCAAGGAAGGCTATGAAGTAATACGTCTTGACTGTAAATGAACTAATTGCATTTCTATAGAAAGTGCGCATTTTGATGTAATGATTCTGCATCAACCTGCGTTTGTTATGTTGCCCGTTAATGTGTCAGGAGATTGGTACCAACTCTCTGGTTGACAAGTGTTGAAACAGCTGCATGGACTAATGGGAAGACCCAAAAGGTTTCTTGGTCGGTTAATTGCTGGGACAGTAGCAGTGGTGGCATTCCTGGCCACAGCCACCACCGCGGCTATTGCTCTGACGCAGGAAGTCCATACAGCACAGTGTTAATGATTCGGCAAAGAATGTCAGTGTTGCGCTGGGGGCCTAAGAAGAGACAGGCAGAAAGGTGGAACAGCGGTTAGATGTCGTAGAGCAAACTCTCTTGTCAGTAGGGGATGAAGTAGAAAGTTTGAAAATCAGAGCGAGTTTAGGCAGAATATGAGAGCATCTGTGTAATTCCGAAAACCTACAATTCGTCTGCGTGGGGGTGGGAAAAATCGGGATGCATTTGTTTGGGTATGGCACCATACTAACATGTCCCTTGATATTGGGCAGTTGCACAGGGAAACAATGGCTATATCAAAAGCTCGAGCACCTCTTTTGCCACCTTCTGAAGTGGCTAAAAGGATCTTTGGCACCTTGGAAGGGTGGTTTCAACATTTCCATAGCTTAAATTTGATCATTAATGCAGCTGTGATTATAGGGCTAATTCTTATTATTCTTTGTCTTTTACCAGTCGGCATCCGAGCCTTTGGATCCACCATCCAAACCTTGCAATCCTCAATACATGAGCTTTGACTGAAAAACAAAGAAGGGAGAGATGTTGGGAACTGTCATGGATCAGGCAGAGTCTGAGTGACGGAGAGGACATGGCATGGCCCTGGACTCTGCCCTGTCCCCCTGGAATGCTAACAGTTAAAGCTCATGATATTGTATTGACCTTTGTCAAAGGCTGAACAGCTTGTACAAGAGGAACTAGAAAGGCTTCCCTGGAACGGAACACTCTCTGAGCTTGTTCTTAGCTATAGATATTAATCAGACACAGCCCAGCCAGGCGTGACGTGGTGTTTGTGTTCAAGCATAACTGCTTCCTTTTACTTTTAGTATAAAGCTTGGTGTGAGAAAAATAAATTTGCTAGTGCCTTGTACCAGTCCTCCCAACCCTGTTGTGCTGTTTTCCTTAATCCCACTCCACCTCTTCCCATTGTAGACCCTCTGCAGGTGAGGGCCACCACAATGCCCCAAACTCCAATTCCAGAGGAACAGATAAACCTCTATAATTTTACCTATTCCTCTATAATTGGAGTTTGGGGCATTTTCAGTTGCCTCATATGTATGAGAAAACTGGACAGTGAATAACAAAACCGAAGAATTGATGCCTTGGCTATTGTGGGAAAAGGAGGAGGACTGACCTCCAGCTGAGCAGGGAAAATTACTGAAAATGCTTTGCGGACTCTAGGGAGTATGCCTTTGGTGGTATCCACTGAATGGGCCACACTGACCCCGGCTTCTGGGTGCACCCGGGGGACCCCGGCCAGGTGTTTGGGGCACTGGACACTGAATCCTGGGTCTTCAAGGCACACAGCTTGCTCTGGTGCCTCAGTGAGATCCGATGTGGAAACTCCACTGGGTGAACTGAACTCCATCTCAGACACACTTGTAACCTGAGACCTCGAATCAGAAAAGACACGGTGTCTGAGGAAGCAGAAGGCAGCTGTACCAAGATTGTTGAACTGCTGGTTGGCGGACAAACTAGATCTTGCTACATCAATGCCTGCTTTGCTGTATTAAGCTATGTATTATTCCGGCAAACCTGTGACGGACAGGCTCAGTGATTATTATTGTAAATTTCCCTGACAATGAACCCCTGTTTATGTAAATAGCATCTAGCCATGAAAGGATTGATTCTGTAAAAGTGAATAATTCAGGTACTGTGATCTGGAATGAGCATACATTGGCCCAATATCCCTCTCTCAACAGGGCTTTAAAAAATTACTACCAGGTGTTAATCAAAGACAATATTAATGGAAGATCATTATTCCACAGAGGGATGATTGATAAGACTCTCTCCCAAACAATGAGACTGACAGTTCCGGGGAGACAAGGGAGAGGGGGAGGTGTGGGGAAAGGTAATGGTGTTAATAAACCCAGGGACAAGGGAACAA
>NW_022111373.1:72133884-72147981 GCF_000313985.2 Echinops telfairi | reverse complement strand
CAATGAATGTACAAATGTGCTTTACACAATTGATGTATGTATGGATTGTGATAAGAGTTGTATGAGCCCCTAATAAAACGATTAAAAAAAAAAGACTCTCTCCCAAAAATTAACGAGGAGGGCTCTGAAGGGAGCCAAACGCAGATAAAGGACAACAAATGAAAACATAGATCCAGGAATGGGTTTGGGGCTCACATTAAATCGTAACCCCCAACTTAAAACAATTAGTTCTTACATCATGGCCCTGCTTGAAAGTCACCTTCAGGTAGGGGGCACAGAACTATAGAAAAATGTAGCTAAGAAATTAGATTGTGCCCAGCTATCAGATAAATGTCTTAAAGGCTTATCTCCAAACCAGCAGCCATATAAGTGAGATGTCAACTAAGTCTACATGGAAGAAGCACACCATCATCAGTCACTTAAGGACTGTAAATCATATAATCCAAAGTCAAAGGAGAGATTAGTATCAGAGCCTAAATTGTGAGAATCCAGTTTGCAGAAGGCGATGGGAGTCCAAGATACGGCTGTGGGAACTACATAGGAAATAAGCCTCTGGTGACCTCCCTCTATCCATAATTGAGGGATGGGAGGGAAGTGGTTATTAAACAGAATGCATTGAAGAGATGAGCATCCAAGATCAAAGGGATAAACCTAACTGGACCAGTTAAAACTTTGTCAGTTGATCCCCCTCTGTTGCATGTTCGACAGGATCTGGTTTTCAACCTTTTCTGTATTTTTGTTTTGTTTGTTCCTATTTGGGTTTATCTCAGAGGTGTTATATCACTGGGGTCACCCTCTTAAAGCTGTGTTATATGTCTTTCTGTTTTCTTTGTATATGAAACCCAGGATTGATGAAAGTAAAGGCACAGCGAGTAAAATAAGAGTTTCAGGGAGGATGGGGTACAGCCGAGGGGGGGGGGCGGGCGTGCAGGGTAAAACGGAGACGATGTCAAAGGGTCCAGGAAGAGAAAAATGTTTGTTAACTGATTGTGGTGACAATTGTACAATGCTGCTTGACATAATTCAACTCTGGAATGATATGATATATGTATTAACTCCCACATAATAGTAAATAGAAAAAGAATTGATGCCTTTGAATTGTGGTGTTGATGAAGAATATTGAAAATATCATGGACTGACAAAAGAATGAACAAGTCTGTGTTGGAATAAGTACAATCAGAGTGCTCCTTAGAAGCAAGAGTGTCAAGACTTCACCTCATGTACTGGGACTCCAGTCCCAGGAGAAAGATACCATGGTTGGTAAAGCGGAAGGTCAGCAGAAAGCCGGAAGACCCTCAATGTGGTAGACCGATCCAACAGCTGCAACCACGGGCTCGGCTGTGTCCGTGGCACAGAGGTAGGCGGTGTTTTGTTCTGTTATGCTTAGGGAACCGACCTGACGGCACCTAGCAAACGAACTAATAATAATAGCAAAATTGACATTCCAAAAGTAAGTAAAATGCATTATAAGTGAGAATACACTTCGAAGAGTAGGTCTACCTCAATGAACACATTTGTAACATTCAAAATCTTCACTGAAAATGCCACATAGTCATGTATGCTGTGCCCTTACAACACTCTTCATTCTTGGCATGCTGCTAAGTGTCCATCAACTCTACTGGTACCTGAGTTCAAGAACTCCTCCAACCTAGTTTTATTTCAATACCTGTTAGTATGATGAATTCCTCATGCAAACGCTCAGCAATTTAAAACACTTCATCTCTAATTTTTAACCGTTGTGGTAGAGAAAGCAATCCTTCCCACCTAGCGCGATAAGAAGGATAAGAGGCCTTTCTTCAGAGAGGAAACCTGAAGTTCTCTAAATGTGGTCTGTTGTCGTTAGTGTTACTAACTTCCCCATTGCTACTCTGAACAGTCCAGAAGGAGACAGGCTTGAACAATAAAACGACCTGCAGCTATTTGATTCTTTCCATAAGACACTTCTTTTTGGAGACAGGTAGGGAATGAATTTGTTTCCACCATATCCAAAGGTGTAAGAGTCTTCTTTTTAAAAGTCTGGGAGGTCATACACCAAACTGACATGTGTTCAAGTCCTTTTGCCCTTCTTTCTAGCGGTCAGCAGTTCCATGGGTTGTTATATAAACGACTTTCAAATGTATGAACAATTACTACGTTTCCAAGCATTGAGGAAGGTAATTCACTGTTAGAAGTGCCTGCTGTTAGTTTGTGTATGTGATGTGTGTATATTGGGATCAAAGAGGTCAAAAGCAAAAAAAAAAATTTTAAGCAGAAGAGTGGAATTTTGTTGTTAGATACTACCAGCCGATTGGTTGTGTGTCGGCACAACGGAAGGAAACACTGTTGGCCCCGAGGCAGCCTCACAATTGTTCTCATGTTGAACCCATCGTTGCAGCCTCTCTGTCTGTCCATCTCGTTGAAGGCCATCCTCTCTCTCAAGCACGGTGTCCCTTTCCAGGGACTGGTCTCGCTTGATAACATGTCCAGCGTGTGTCAGAAGAAGTGTTGCCGTGCTCACCTCTAAGGAGCGCTCTGGTCTCACTTCTTCCCAGGCAGGCTTATGCGTCCTTCCGACAATCCATGGTACTTTCCATGTCCTTCGCCAGCACCACCATCATTTCAGCTCTACGTTTATCCAAGTTTATAAAGTTAACGGTCTGGAAAAGATCTGCTAGGGACAATTCAGTTTGAAGTTCTCCTCACACCTTTATCACAGCCATTGCTTGTCACCTCCTACTACCTCAAAATTAACTGAGAGAAAAATAACGCCCTTATAAAAAGATGCTGTTATAGCATATCTGTGCATATGAAAAGTGAATAGTTAAAATAATTATCACACAGTGAGCACACCCATGTGACAACCATCCAGGTCACAGGATATTGACATGGCATTTTATTTTATTTCCTCTTCCCTTCAATTACCATTTACACAGCCCAAGCCCCGCTTATCGATTACTTTGTTCTACTGTCCTGGCTTGCATGTGCGTGCTACTGGATGCGGTGCCAGTGGGCCCACATGGCGAACAAGTTCCAGTGGAGCTTCCTGACTAAGAACAGATTAAGAAGAATGAAGATGTGGGCCCTTCTGAAAATGTAGCCACTGAAAACTTGATAAATATCAGTAAAACATTGTCTGATACAGTGCCAGAAGGTGAGCTCTTTGGTGGGAAGTCACTCAAAATAGGACTGCGGAAGAGCTGCTACCTCAAAGTAGAGTTGACTTTGATGACAAGGATAGAGCAAAGCTCCCTTGGTGTTCATTTGCTGAGAGGGCACAACTCAAAACGAGAATAAACAGCTGTAAATACCCATTAGTAACCAGAACATAGAATGTATGAAATATGAATCTAGGATGATTGGAAGTGATAAAATAGGAAATGGAATGCAAAAGATTGCCAATTTGGTATTAGTGAGCTAAAATGAACTGGTATTGGCCATTTTGGACTGGACAGTCACAGGTTTTACTAGATATGACAGATTCAACCAGAAAAAACATCACATTCATCATCAAAAAGAACATATCAAGATCGCTCTGGATGTGCAATGGTGTCTGTGATAGGTTAACATCTATGTGCCTATAAGGAAGATCAGTTGACATCATTATTATTCAAATGTGAGCACCAAGCACTAAAGCAGGTGATGAAAAAACTGAAGAATTTTTTCTTCTTCAGCCTTAAATTGACCAAACATGAGTTGGAAATCAAGATGAAAGACCAGAAATGGAAAAATATTGTGTCTATGATGGAAGCTAGCGATCACGTGATAGAATTTTGCAAGTCCAATGATGTCTTCATTACAAATATATACTTTTTCTAACAATATAAACACTTAGCCCTTACTATATGGAAAACCCAGGAATCAATTGACTATATCTGTGGAAAGACACCATGGAAATACTCAATATCATCAGGGGAAAAAAATCAGGGCATTAATATGGAATAGATAATCAATTGCTCACTTACAATTAAGGTTGCAGATGAAGAAAATTAAAACAAATCCATGAAAGCCAAAATACAACCTTGATTACATTCCATCTGAATTTATCAACCATCTGAAAAATAGATTTGATATATTGAACATTAATGACTGATGACCAGAAAAACTGTAGGATGACATCAGGAATATCATTCAAGAAAAAAGCAAAAGATCATCAAAAGGACAGGGACGAAAGAAAAGACAAAAATGAATGTCAGAAGAGACTCTGACACTTGCTCTTGAATGTGCATAAGTTAAAGCAACTGGAACAAATAATGAAGGTAAAGAGCTGGATAGAAAATTTCAGAGGGCAGGGCCAGCCCCAATCCCAACTATGTGGACACCCCCATACCCCACCCCCAGAAAAATGCACTGCAGAGGACAGCACTGAAGCTACAGCTCAGGGAGAGGGGCACATCTGATCAGAGCACATGGAGCAAATGAAGAGGGAAGGAGAGAGAGTGGAGCACATCCTGGCCCACCAAGTCCCGAGGATGATATTCCTGCTCAGAGCAACCAATGCAGAGAGGACTATAGGGCCAGCCCCACCCTCCACGAGACATGGTGTCCCTCACTGACCCATAGCGCTATGGGGGTCAACACTGGAGACATAGTGGGGGAATGAAGTCACTGGGGAATACAAAAAATAGACTTTGGGGCCAGGGTGTACCACCCCATCAGACTCAACCAGGAAACATTACTAAAGGTCAACAAACAAAATATTTATAGGCTATTTTTTTGTCGTTTTTATTTTTGTTGCTGTTGTTGTTGGTTTTTTTCTTTTGTTGTTTTGTTTTGCTCTGTCTTGTTTTTGTGCTTATTATTGTCTCTGCATGTCTATCTAGATAAGACAGGTAGGATGAACAATCCGGAGGAGAAAACAATGGGACTGACAGTTCTGGAGGGACATGGTAGAGGGGGAGGCAAGGAAAGTAAGAGGGTTGTTAACAAACCCAGGGACAAGGCAACAACAAGTGATCTAAAATCCATGGTGAGGAGGGCATAGGTGGGGCTTGATCAAGGGCAATGCAGCCAAGAGGAATTACCAAAATCCTAATGAAGACCAAACATGATAGTGAGACAAGAGGAAAGTAAACGGAAATAGAGGAAAGAACTCACACAGCCACATGCAGTGACGCAGATGCAGGAAGATCACAGGTTGGTGTGTACAGAGTTCTGTGAACCCAATGTCGGTGGAAACATGGCAGGATGAGGATGGGGCATCCCAGGGTCCTCCTTATAAGACCACACCCTCAAGGAGACATCATAAGGTTGTGCTCTAATTGACTCCACCCCTACACTTTATACATCTTGAAGTTGACATAAATTATCAAACTCCCACAGAACATCTGTTGTAAACTTGCCACCGTACACAACTCTATAGCCATACATAATCTCTAAGACAATAGTAAAATCTTATTTGCTCCTAACATGATACAACTAATACACACACAACAAAAAATTCACCAGCTTCATTTAAACTATACATTCTATAAGTGAGTAAAACAAAAATATTCTATGCTTAACAATTGAAATTATATGAACGCCTACACCTTAATGCCATAATTCTATCAACATCTTCCCACTCCCATGAAAATTTGTAAGACAGGCACTTCATCCCTTTATCTCCCCCCATTTTGTGTTTCCAATTTCTACACTGTCCATTTCTTTTTTATAAAATCATTTTATCGGGGCTCGTACAACTCTCATCACAATCCACACACACATCCATGGTGTGTCAAGCACACTTGCACACCTGCTGCCCCCATCATTCTCAAAACACCGGTCCTGCACTTGAGTCCTTGGCATCATTTCCTCATTTCCCCCCTCCCTCCCCACTCCTGCCTCCCTCATGAACTCCTAATAATTCACAAATTATTATTATTTTGTCATATCTTATACTGTCCAACGTCTCCCCTCACCCACCTTTCTGCTGTCCATTCCCCAGGGAGGAGGTTATATGCAGATTCCCGTAATCGGCTCCCCTCTTTTACCCCACCTTCCCTCTACCCTCCCAGTATCGCCACTCTCACCACTGGTCCTGAAGGGATCATCTATCAATCCAGTGCTCTGAGGAGACAAGCATGTTCTTTGATGTGAAGACTCTTCATTCCTGTTGGAACCTTGTAGTCTGCATCTAAAGCAAAGTCAAATCAGGCTAGGCCATCCTTAAAGTTAGCAGGCAATATGCACCAATTCACAGGCTCAATCGTATCTTCATTGTGTCTGGTACTACATAATGATATTATTCTATAATTGAGCATTCTGTTTGATCACCTCATTTGGAATAGCCAGAAATATGGATCTCTTCCAGTCAGTTGGCCAAGAAAAGCTGTCTTCCAAATTTCTTGCATAGACGAGAGAGTGTTTTCAGTGCTTCATCAACTTGTTAAAACATTTCAATTGGTATTCTATCCATTCCTGGAGCCTTGTTTTTGGCTAATGCTTTCAGTGCAGCTTGAACATTTCATATGCTACCTCCTGAAGTGATTGAATGTCAACTAGTTCCTTTTAGTACAGTGACTCTGTATTCTTTCCATCTTCTTTTGATGTTTTATGCATCATTCATTATTTTCCCCCATAGAATCTTTTAATATTGCAACTCAAGGATTACGGTTTTCTTTAATTATTTAAATTTAAGATATGCTCAGTGTGTTCTTCTTTTGGGTTTTCTAATCTAGGTCTTTGCACATTTTATTGTATTTTACTTTGTTCAAGCTGCTCTTTGGGATTTTCTGTTCAGTTCGTTGACTCATCATTTCTTCCATTAGTTCTGATTAAAAGCAAGTTTCAGAGACTACTCACATTCACTTTGACTTTCTCTTTCTTTCCCATCTTTTAAATGATCTTTGCTTTCTTCGTGTATGATATTCCTGATGTCATCCCACAGCTCATCAAGTCTTCTGTCATTAATGTTCAATGTATCCAATATATTCTTGACATGTTCTCAAAATTCAAGTGGGAGAGACTCAGGTCATATTTTGACTCTCATGGACTTGTTTTAATTTTCTGCAGCTTCAATCTAAACTTACATATGAGCAATTGATGATCTGTTCCACAGTCAGCCCCTGGCCTGGTTTTAGCTGCTAATATTGAGCATTGTCTCTTCCTGAAGATGTAGTCATTCTGATTTCTATGTATTTCATCTGAGAGGTCCATGTATATAGTCACCTTCTGTGATCTTGAAAAAAAGGTCTTTGTGGTGAAAAAGTTTTTGGTCTTGTAAAATTCTATTGTGCAATCTTCTGCTTCATTTCTTTACCCAACTACTATTGTTGGGGTTCCACAGTTTCCAACTACTATTCCTTCCTCTTTGTTTCCAATTTTTGCATTCCAATGACCAATAATTATCAATACATCTTGATTGCATGTTTGATCGATTTCAAACTGAAGACATTGGTAAAATTCTTTCCTTTCTTCATCACTAGCTTTGTTAGTTGGTGCATACATTTGAAGAATAGTTGTATTGAATGAATTTCTTTGAAAGTGGATAGACACAATCCTACCACAGACTACATTCAAGATCGACCTTGAACGGTCCTTTTTGACAATGATTGCAATGCCACTCCTCTTGATTGTTTCTTTCCCAGAACAGTAAACTATCTGATTTTCTGCTTCAGAATGACCAGTGTCAGCACATTTCAGTTTGCTAATGCCTAGAATGTCAAATTTTTTATATGTTCCATTTCATTTTTGACCAGTTTCAATTTTCCTGTATTTATACTTGGTACGTTCCAAGTTCCAATTGTTAAGTTATGCTTATATCAGTTTCTTCTCATTTTTAGTCATTCCCAATTAGCAAATGAAGGTCCTGAAGGCTTTACTCTCACAGGCTTTACTACATCTGTGTTATTATGGTCTATTCTCCTTTGAGAAGACAGCTCTTCCTCAGTTATATTTTGAGTACCTTCCAACTTGAGGGACTCACCTTCTAGCCCCATGACTATAACAATGTTCTGCTTCTTTTCATGAGCTTATCAGCACCTGGAAATGTTCAGCTCTGTCTCTAAGCTGTTCTGAAGGGGACAGCTATCCCTTCACAGTAGTCTGTTCTTGTCCTGGAAGCTCTGCTGAAACCTGTTCATTTTGAGTGACCCTGCCGGCATTTGAAATACAGGTGACATAGCAACCAGCATCATAACACCCACAAGCTGCCTCAGTTAAACAAAGTGTCAGATGAGTGGTGATAGACATCTTGCTTGGTCAAGTAACTGAACTACAAAAAAGAGGAAGACATTCAACAAGATGGACCGACACAGTGACTGTATCGATGCACTCGAACATAAGAACAATTGTGAGAATGGTGCAGCACTCATTCTGTTGAACACAGGGTCACTATAAGTCAGAGCTACAACAACTATGGTATTTCTAGTCCCAATTTGTGAAGGTAGTGCCATCCTGCTTTCCATAATGATTTTAAATGTTTACAAGCCCACTAGCAATGTCTAAAAGTTCCATCTTGAAAATCAGAAGAGAGCTGCACCAAGATTGTTGAACTGTTGGTAGGCAGCCAGGCATGGTCTGTATTAAGATAGACATTATTCTGGCAAACCTGTGGCTGACATTCTCAGTGAATATTATTGTAAATTTCCCCTGACAATTAACCCCCATGGTTTGTGTAAATAGCAATCGATTCTGTACAAGTCTATGATATGGAGTTAGCCTACCCAATACCCTCTCTCAACAGGGCTTTAAAAAAATTAGAACCAGGGCCTAGTCAAAGGCAATAATAATAGAAGATCATTACGCCCCAGGAGGATGATAGATAAGGCTCTCTGCTAAAAATTAACAACAGGTTTGGAAAGGAAGCCAAGGGAAGATTAAAACAAACAAACATAGTTCCAGGAATGGGTTTTGGGCTTGCACTAAATCCTAGCTCCAATTTAAGAACAATTTGTTCTTACATCATGGCCCTACTGGATACTCACCCTCAGGAAGGGAACATAGACATATGGGTGCTATTCCAAAGTGTGGTGAAGAAACTAGATGGTGTCAGGCTATCCATTGGAATAGTGTCTGGGGTCTTAAAGGCTTGCATTCAAACAAGCAGCCATCTAAGCAAGGAGTCAACTAAGTCCACACAGAAAAAGCACACCAACTTGTGTGATCCAAAGAAGTAATTACAAAACTCGAATATGGGGAGCATGAAAGCATCAAAGCAAAAATTATGAATGCCCAATTTGTAGGGGGCTGTGGGGGCTGTGGAGAGTCCAAAACCCATCTGCAGAGTATTTGGTCCCACTGAGCCACTGGCAGATGTGCTCATTAGCCTTACTACCTGGCAGAGACCATTGTAATCCTGATTATGCCGCATCAAACTTGACACCTGGCCAGTTGACCACCCTACAAGCACGACTTGAGTTTGTTCTGCATGCAAGTATTTCTTACTGGTTCCATGACAGAAATTTCTTCCCTGGATTTTTGATGATTGTTGGTGGTCTTTTCCTTTTTACACATTAGTATTTTTGTCTGTGTACTATTATGTTTTACCCATACCTCCTTAGTGTGATTTTGTTTTTTATTGTTTTCTGTTGGGTCTCCCAGCTGTGTGGCACAGAATGAGTGGATGCATAATGATAATAATGGATACAAGGGGATGTAGGGAGTACAGGGGCGGGGGTGGGGTGAGGATAGGGAGGGAAAGGGGATTTAAGGAATAACTAATGAAGACGGAGTGGGGAGCATCAGAACGGATTGTGATTGCATAAATCATCTTAAAGGCCATTTAGCTCAGGCGGGGGGTGGGGTGGGGGGGGGAGTGATGCTCTAAAATTGGTGTGGGGGATGACAAGATCGAATGATTGAACTATTGAATTATATGATATGTAAATTACTTGCCAATTAAACTGTTGGGAAAAAATAAATAGTACCATTGATTAAGGATTAAATTTTTTTCTTAATGTTAACACAATAAGTAATTGAAAAGAAGACCTTTGATCTCTACTGGCACAGTGGGTCACAAGCTGGGCTGCTAATGGCAGAGTCGGCAATGGGGACCCACCAAGTGCTCCAAGGGAGAGAGAGGAGGCATCCTACCGCCCTCGAGGTTTTTACCTTTTTAGTATTCCAAATCACTGAGCTAGTTCACATATGAGCTAAAATGTTCACTTAGAAAACAGTGTTATATATTGAAGTTTGCTCTCTCATAGCATCCATAAAGACATAAATATAAGCACGAGGTGCTTACTTAAGAAGCCCTGACATTACAGTGGGTTAAGAGTTGGACTGCTAACCCCAAATGGGGGCTCTCAAGTCCACTGGCTGCTCTTCATGAGAAAGATGTGCCAGTTTGCTTCCATAAAGATTGACAGCCTCAGAAACCTGATGGAACAGGTATACTTTGTCCAATAGCGTTGTGATGAGTCAACTCCTAGCAGTGGGAAGTGTCCCATTAGGTAACAATCAAAGACACTCAACATTTGCCTCTCGGTTTACAATCATTCTGATGTCTTGTTTATTTCCAGTCTACTGAGCCCTGGTGGTGTAGTGGAATACGCTTTGGGCTGCTAATCTCAAGGTCATCAGTTGGAAACTACCAGCCAGCTCCGAGGGAGAAAAATGAGGCTTTCTACTAAAGAGTTACAGTCTCGGAAACCCAGTGGCAGTTCTACCCTGCCCTATTGGGTCTCCATGAGCCAGAATTGGCTCTATTGCAGTGAGTTTTCATTACTATTATTATTCACATGAAGGGCAACTAGTCCACAGGGGTTGAAGACACTATCCCTAAAATAAACTTGGGTGATTCTTTAGTTAAGAGCTTACTCTTAAATTAATATAGTTGAGTTTGTGAGTGTTGGGAACTAATGGTATAATTGAGGAGTTCTCCAAACCAACTTCCAAGTAGAACACAATATTTATTATGATCTAATAAAATGTACTATTTTGAAACAAATATAGCTGGGTATATATGTGTGTGCACACATGTATACAAGTATATATGTATATATATATGTGACCCCCCCAAAAAAAAAAACTCATTGCTATCCAGTTGATCCAGACTCACAGAAACCCTATCGCACAGAGTAGACCTGGCCTTTTGTGTTCCTGAGGCTATAAATTTTACAGAAGCAGAAATCCTCATCTTTCTCCTCAGAGCAGCTGGTGGCTTTGAATTACTGAGCCCAATGTATAATCAGCTACACCATCAGGGTATGTATATATTTGTGTGTATTTCTAAAAGTTAAGTGAAAAATCTTATTATCTTTTCATTCCTTTCCCCCACTAAAATTTGAAGCCCGTGTGTGTGTGTGTGTGTGTGTGTGTGTGTGTGTGTGTGTGTGTGTGTTTCACTTCTTCCATGAGGGAGACCCAGGTTCATTCCTAGCCATTCCTGTCAGTGGTGGCTTGGAGTCTACTATGATACTGACTAAATTTCAGTGGAGCTTCTAGTAACATAAATTAGGAAGTTAGGCGTAATGATCTACCTCTAAAAAGTGATCAATGAAAACTCTATGATCACAAGGGTCCAATTCACAACTGATCACTCAAGGACGGCACAGAACACCTTGAGTCTGGGGTTAACTCCACAGTAGCTAACAACAACAAATGATAACAGACTTTCAATAATTAAATGAATAATCACATGTCAATAATTACAACAACAAAAAATTGAGACCAAAAAGAAATTTGTTAAAGAGAATTTTCATCATTGATATTATTTAGCATTCCCAACACATGGTTATAATGAGAAGCAGACTGACTTTTCATTAAAAACCAGACCCTGTTGTCTGGAGCTCAGGCTGTAGATTCATCTCAGGTGATTGGTTCATAGCCTGCAAAGTGTGAAAGGGTAATTACTCCAGCAGTCACTTATTGCTGGATCCTTAAAATTTGTTGACTATCACCTAGTATATTGTCTTACAATGAAAGGTAGCGAACACCTGTGAATATTATATGAGACTCTAACGATGGAACAGTGACAGCTATCTTTGGCTCATGTGGCAACAAATCTGAGGATGCCAGAGTGGGCCAAGAAAAGTGAAATGCTCAAAAGGACAGTGTACAGGACCACTACTGTAAGGAAAACGGCCGGACGACAGCAGGCTTCTGCTCTCGGCTCATGTCATCTTCTAAGCTGGTCTCTCAAGCAATGAGGTAATGAGCCCGCCTACTGCTATGAACATTTCTTTATATGTGCATCTTTAAAATCACTTTTTAAAAAACAGGAGAGACCCGCCTCAGCTGGGGCCAGTTTCTCAAAGAGGAAGAAGACCATTCGGTAGCTGCCATCCAGTGTGCGAAGGTCATCCCAAATCAGGACATTCCCACATGGGTGATGCGCGAAGTGTGCTGGAAATTCAGGCCAATGGGACCATAGACGTTTTGGAAAAGGTGATTATACTGTGGTTGGTGCGCAAACCTGGTGGAACTACAGGCCATCAGGAAAATCTATTAACAATACATACAGAAACCTCATGGAGAGAATGTCTGGTAATGTTCCTAATTGGACACTTTTGACCTAATTTCTGTCCAACCTTGCTGACCGAGGCTGGGTGCGATAGACTACTGGAATGTTAGACATTTTCCTTTTGAAACACACAACATCCTTCATAGACCACACCCGAAGGATTTGATATGGAAACCCCACTAAGTGAACTAGGCTGTTCCTGAAACTCACCTGGAACCAACATACTCCCTTGGACTTAAGACCGAAAAGTCCTAATGAAATCTGAATGAGGGACTGTATCAGAGCTAAATTTTGAACACCTGGTTTGGGGAAGGCTATAGATGACAGCGGCAGCCCAAATTCCATTTGTAGGGTCCACATATGGATTCAACCTCTGGTGAATCCCCTCTGACCATAAACCAAGGATGTGAATAGGCTTTTTATCAGGTAGAGAGCATTATAAGGTTGTTATGGCAGATGTACTTAGGGAAAATGTAATTCCTTATCATTTGATATCCCTCTTGACCCATTTTAAAATTGTTTTGGTTTTTAATATTTTCTGCTTTCTTTTTGATTGGGGATTTTTCTGTTTTATCTAGTCATTGTTGTTTTGTTTGTGTTCTGTATCATTTCTGTATGTGAAATCCAGTATAGGGACATCTATAGAGACAGCAACTGAATTAAGAATTACCCAGGGGAGGTTTCAGGGAAATGGGGTGCTGACAACAATGAGCATACAAAGAAAATGTTCAGAAAGTGGTTTTGGTGATGATTGTCCAACTCTTTGTAATAAGATTGGACGATGTAATAGTATGATATGTGAAGTCTGTGTCAATAAGACTAATTTTTTAAAGTGAAATACTTACGGTGTCCTTGATCATAGCTTCAAACTTCTTGCTATGTAATTTAACGAACACTTATTTAAACAACTGTTAATCAAACATTTTATACTTGCAACTGAATGTCATCTAACTGATACACTTTATAATCCATTTTATTAGGAAGTTGCTGATGGATAGGAAGATTCTGTTCTCTGCCTCCATTGTCTAACCTCCTATTGTGAGTGTAGCCTGGCCAGGAACAACATCTAGTTAGAGCAAATTTGTCCTCTCTGGTTCCCTGAACTGATCATATCAATGGGACCAGTGAACCACCTTCTTGTTTAATCCAAGAAACAGTTTCCTCCTCGCCTGCTTTTCCTGATATCACAACTTGAAATTAAATCATTACTTTTTTTAGCCCAATGTTTGACCTCTCTGTGAACGCCATGAGGGCAGGGACCATGGCTATGTCGTCCACAACTGTTTGTCCAGTGCTTGGCCTATTGTGAGTACTCAGTGAGTCAGGATAGAGTAACGAATCCCTCACCATCCTCTAGGGATGCAAACAATTAATGAGCTAGGCTACTTTCCTAAAGTTAGAGGCTCAAATCCCCGTTTGAACAACTCTGCTCTGACACCTGTGAGGTCAGCATGGGTCAGAGTCAACTGATGGACATTGGTTTGGTGTTTTTTTTAACCTTTAGAATGAATACTTTGGTAGTGGGAACTAAATAACAGCTCATAGAACTTTAAATATAGGAAAGGCTCTGGTGGATGATTCTGTCGTCTGTACTTGCCTGGTCCCAGAGCTGAGAAAACTGGGTCTTTGGTGCAGTAACCTTTGTACCCCGACCACCCATCACCCCAAAGCATCATTAAATGGTAGCACTTGCAAAACCTATTCCTGAAGAAAATATAGCTTCCACTTAAAATACA
>NW_022111373.1:72131219-72132848 GCF_000313985.2 Echinops telfairi | reverse complement strand
TGCTGCAGGCTGCTCTCAGGGTAAGGCTCACTTTCCAGAAGGTAGTGGTTTTACAAGATAGTGTAACATGGTGAGTGTTCAACTGTGATGTTGGTAGTTGACTGAACTCACTCAGAGATGGTTCAGCCAAAAGGTCTAATCTACTTTGTTAAAGTTACAGCCTAAAAAAAACCCAGTGGAATGCAGTTCACCTTGGACACACCTGGCATTACCTGGTGTTACCGTGAGGTGGGGCCCACTGGAGAGCAGCAGTTTGCTGGTTTGTTTTGGTAATGGTTTTAGATGGGCTTTTTTTAAGTCGGGGATTCATTCGAGGACTTGACAAAAAGTCATCACGAGCAGAGAATGCCAGCAACGGCTCTTTCATTCCCTGTCTCTCTGGAGCCTTTCCTACTAGCAGGAGCTGTGGTCACCCCAAGACTTCAAGGCTTCAGGGCTTCTCATTCTATGCACCTTTGCAGCTTCAGCTCCTCCTACTAACCAAGTTACGCTCTGTCTGACATTTCACAGTTCAAATTCCAAGATGAGGTAACTTGGCTCATCTTTCTTTTGGGGGGTTCATCTTTCTATGGCCAAATTGTTTTAGGTTATTGGTCCGGCTAGAGATCAGCTGAGCCTGGTGCCTGGGCCAAGACCATTAGCTGTGTGGGAACCCAGGTGCTAGGGTCACCGACAAAAATTCATCGCAGCCAGCCTATGTATGACAAGGGAGCGAAAGAGAGCAACTTCCTGAAGAAATCTTTCATACCTGAGTAGAGTTTTCTTTAACACTTACTATTCATCTAAATACTCTCTATATTTGTTTTCATGTCATATTAATTATATGAATTAACATTGTGGCATTTTTATTACTGCTTCATATAGATATAGATAATACATATTTTTCAATTTTCAGAAGATGAACAAACTCAGTCATCAAGTCGATGCCAACTCACATAGACCCCATAGAGCAAGGCAGAATGGCCCCTATGCGTTTCTGAGACTGTAAACCCCATCTTTGTCCTGAAGCGCAGCCAGTAGTTTCAAATTGCTGACTGCAGAATTACATTGTGTGTGTGTGTGTGTGTGTGTGTGTGTGTATCTTAAGGGTGAGAGAGACCAAGAGTGAGCAGCTTTCCATCCTGACCCAAAGGCTTTACACTTAACACCAGAACTAAGAGAGAACATCTGGATAATATTCCCAGGAAGCAGACAATTGTTGTTGCCAAGGTAATTTCCCTCTTTTCTTAGATAATAATATATACCAAGGAGAAATTCATAGCAGATTGAAGGGTTCCAACGTATGAGTATTTAAGAAACTCTGGTTGTGCAGTGGCTGAGCAGCAGGTCAGAGATTTGAACCTGCCAGCTTCCCTGTGGGGAAAGGCCTGGCAAGCGGCTTCTGTGAAGACGGCAGCCTCGAGGCCCTGGGGCTGCAGTTCTATTCTGCCCTACAGGGTGGGTGCCTTTGGGTTGGCATCAGGGAGTACTGATGGTATAGCGGGTTAAGCATTGGGCTGCTAACAGCAACGTCCGCAGTTTGAAGTCACCAAGTTCATTCCACAACATGAAGCTTTTAAAATGGAAATTTAGCATGCTTTCAAATTTCCAGTTAAATTATTTTAAAGTTTCTTTGAATCACATCACCTT
>NW_022111373.1:72117681-72130832 GCF_000313985.2 Echinops telfairi | reverse complement strand
GCTTTCCTCCTGCAGTCGCGTCATTGAGTGTGTTTTGTGAGATGGAGGAGGACTTTGTGGATTGGTGTCGGACATATGGGCTAATGTTGGACCTCGAGTCTTGGGCAGCACTAAGTTGGGATGCTTTCTTAATGTGCACTTACCCTTTATATAAAACTTTCACTTATACATATGAGTTTCTGTGGATTTGTTTGCCTAGTTTATCCAGACTAACACAGCTACTAACTGCTAGGTCAGCAGTTTGAAGCCACCTGTTATTCCTCCAGAGAAAGATGAGGCTTTCTACTCTTGTAGAGAGTTACAGTTGTGGAAACCCACTGGGGCAGTTGTACCCTGCCCTATATTGGGTCTCTTTGAGTTGGAATTGACTTGATAGCTGTGAGTTTGTTTGTTTTATCACAATTCATACACTTGCTTTCTTTAATAGCTAGAAAGGTTCCATAAATGTTTAACAAATGTATACATAATTTAAATTAATTATAAATGATCACCCATTTTAAGGGGAAAAAAAGCCCGACTTCTTATGTAGTCAAGCAAACTGAAATAATTCCAAGAATATATCAAAGAATTAATTCTCAATGTTTTTTCCCTCCCTTGAATACAATATGAAGGGAAATCCTATCAGCCTTAAAATGTTTGTTTGACTGGTTTTGTCAAATATTCTGTGAAATGATATTCAGAACAGGCACTGCGCTGCCAACCTGCATTAATCCTTCCCCAAGGGGAGATGTTTGGTATTCACACTGTTGGACTGGCACAATCTATTTGTGCTTCTGCTTCTGTTCTAAAGGTGTACGAGTAACACCTCCCTTGGAAGACTGTTCTCTTAGGCAGTGTCTCTTCTGAAAAACAACCTTTGAGAGGACAATAATGATGTCCTATAGACCTGCTTTCAGGCAAATCAATAAGGAGATAATAAACATTACAAAGAATTCAATCAACGTGATTTATATACCAAGATTAAATTGTACTATTTTCATCATAGATATGAAGCATTAAAATGATGACTTATGCCTCTAAGAAAATATCTCTACATGAAGTAAATCCAATCTTTGTACGTAAGTCCATGGTGTTATATATGTTTTTATGTAACATATCATTTGTTTTTAGCCACCAAGAACCATTTGCATATATTCCCCTAATTGTGCCTTGTCTTTGATTCAGTTATAATAATCATTGTGCATTAGCAAATGTCTAAATATTTTGCTGATTGAGTCTCATAAACAATAACGTGATAGTAAAAGCATTCATTTCAAAGTTTCTTCATTTGAAAGAACAATGTAAATTACTGATTCAGTCTTGTAATATATTCTATCTTGCTTATAAGCAAGCACGTAAGAGAAACGCTTTATGAAGATTCCAAGTCTAAATTTTGATGATGCTGAAATGAGGCCTGGGTTTCCTCTTATCCTTCTGTGAACAATCAATAATGATTTCAAATAACAGGCATAGAGCAAGTATAATTCATCCGCGTGTTGAATGTCTTCTTCAGATTTTGCCCTTTCCACCTTTTTTCTGAAGTTGATTTCTGGTTGGTTCTGTCAATAACAAGGGCTCTTGTATGACCACAGCTGGGTACTTCTTGCCTAACAGTTCAACTTCCACTTGCTGTCCCACTTGACTTAGCTCTATAGGGACATATGCGAAAGCCAGACTCTTCTGGATGCTGTAACTGTAGCTTCCAGACGTCGTGTTGCCAACCACCTGAAAGACAAGACCCAACACTCATCAGACTCGGCTACTCCATTGCACAGTATGCAGCGCTTCCTTTCTGCAGGGGAACACACCTAACGTGTAGACAGACACACGGACTCCTGGCGACCACCCACAAGGAAAGTAGAACTGTGCCCCACAGACTTTTCGAGGTTGTGACTGAGGAGAAGGCCTTTCTTCCCAGGAGCCTCTGAATGGGTTCAAACTGCCAACATTTGGGTTAGTGGCCAAGCACTTAACTGATTATGCCAGATACATAGACCTACTCAAAATGACCACTCCTGGTCCCACAGTGCAGCCTTCATTCTTCATTCAGGGCTGTATTACAGTGGATTGTTTGTAGCTGGTGCTCAAAACAGTTCTTGGTCATGAGCAAATCCGGTGATCATTCAGGTGCCCTGGCCATGCGCCCACTTCAGTTCATAGGCGTATCCTAACTGTTCTAGCCCTTTAGATGCTGTTATGGGTTATGGTGGAGGGAGGGTGGGGTGGAAAGGGGGAACCGATTACAGGGATCTTCAAATAACCTCCTCCCTGGGGGATGGACAACGGAAAGTGGGTGAAGGGAGATGTGGGGCAGTGTAAGACATGACAAAATAATCATTTATAAATTATCAAGGGTTCATGAGGGAGGGGGGAGCGGGGAGGGAGCGGGGAAAATGAGGAGCTGATGCCAGGGGCTTAGATGGAGAGCGAATGTTTTGAGAATGATGAGGGTAATGAATGTACAAATGTGCTTGACACAACGGATAGAAGGATGGTGATGAGCATTGTGCGAGCCCCCAGGAAATGACTAAAGAAAGAAAAAGAGGTCGACCTTCACTGACTGGATGGGTACTGCGCTCCAACAACGGCTTCAAATCCAGCAACACTTGTGAGGACGAGCAGAACTGGCAGTGTTTTGTTCAGCTGTACTTAGGGTCTCTATGAGTCAGAACTGGCTCACATCATAATAACAAACCTCATAATAAACGATTATCCACACACACAAGAGTGATGCTGAGCTCTTAACGCTTGCGCTCGTCAATAGGGCCTTGTTGGGAATAGAGGTTTTCTCTGTGGTGTTGCTGATGTCACGTGGAAGTAGTGTCTGAATGGTGTCTTATAAACATTGTAGAAAAGACAAATGCAGACTGAAGCATGTTAAAAAATATAATCTTGCCTGTTAGAAGCACGATAAAGAGAACCATACATGTGGAGAGTTTAACAGGACGTTGTTGTCAATTTCATTTCTGGAATAGACCGTGTAAATGTATACAGTGTGTTTCTTTAAAACCAGCCATGGAACACCAAGGGGTGCCCAGTGATACAGACAAGGAAGGACCCTGCTTAGAGCCCATGCCCAGATTGGGACTTGTAGCTTCCAAACGGGTAAGGCTAGATTTATGTTCCTTAAAGCCACCTGTTTGCTACGTAATCCGTTAGGGCGGCCTTAGCAAACTAAGATCGCTATGAGCACGCAACATTGCATATGAGTCCTAACTTTCTGGTCTCCAGTGTTTAGTCCCCTCTGAAACCCCAAATCAGAAGCTCTCACTATAATTTCTAAACTTATTATAATAAGAACTGGTTAGTTAAAGGAAGGGGGAAAAAAGCCTTGGACTCATTCATTAGTGAAAATGCTCTCTCTGGCAGATTAACTGCCAAGCACTGCTGGGCACGCGCACACACGCTTTCAATGCCGTTCTCCTCTGAGATGGCAGCTAAGCGATCTAAGGCAGGAGTTTGGGTCAGGCAGCTTGGAGTTGTAACCAGTGCTTTCTGAACAAACGTCTTGGTAACCTTGGTTTCACGTCCGCATCTGTGAAGCAGAGACATGGGTTGAGAGGGCTGGCAGAATTAACCCGATGAGCCCAAATACCTTAAGGGAACAGGAAGAGGTTTCAGCAAATCTCTTGGTCCAGTTTCCTGACTCACCAGGTCAAAAGCCCACAATTACTCTGTAGAGCTGTGTGCTCCAGTTCTTCAGCCCTCTGCCCGCTCCTTAATTCCCAGAGGGGACCCAGCGGGCAGTCCTTTCTACACTGACCCAGTAAAGAGCCCTGTGGCAGAGGGGTGCTGAGTGGGGCTGGTCACCACAGATTCAGCCGTTCAAAACCACCAGGGGGAAGACGAGGCCTTCGACTCCAATGAAGAGTTAGTCTCAGACACCCATGTGGGCAGTTCTACCTTGTCTTGGAGGTTCGACTCGATGGCAGTGAATTGGGTTTTTGGAGATTTGAGTTAGAGAAAAATAAATGAATAAGTGAATGAATGAACGAATGAAATCTTTATCAGGTGCTTTGAATTCTGATGGAAGTTATTTTCCTTTTTCCTTTAATTTCTCTCTAATCCCAAGCTTAGCAGCCCAGGGTATTTTAGGAGTTTGGCATTTTCTTTGATCTTATTACAAAGTCTCCAGGAATATGTTCTTCTTAGTAGTAATTTTAAATTGATCCTACCTTAAGTTTTTCCACAGTGAATCATAAGAACAACTTGCTCCCACCCTCCATCTAATAGAATTTCATATTCTTGGTACAGTCTAACACTGGTCTTCTTTTGACCAACGCAAGCAATATTCATTTGGCTCCCTTTTTTTCTTGACTAAGAGTCCTGAAGAGATCTCTAAGTGACTTAGAGAAGATAAGAAGGTGAGGGTAAAGGGAAGAGGAGAGAACAGATAGGAGTACCCATCATATAGCTTATTTTCAGGGGCTGGCAAACTCTTGAGATGAAAAAGTCAGTCGTGTCCCTCACAAACATTTTAAAATTATTTGAGAGCCATAAATAAAGGAAATCACCATTATCTGAAAATAGTCTTATTTTCACTTTCAGTTTTACTTCAGAGCCACATGTATGTACCGAAACAGCCACAGTTTGCCAACCCCTGGCTTAGAAGAAGGAACACAAGATTCAAAGTCTAACGCATATGTGTGCCTGGCCTTTGAAGGAGGTAAACTCACTTCAGGTGAACGATGTATTCCTTTTCTTCAGCCATGTGTATGAGCTCTAGCTGATAAACAATGTAAAGAAAAACCTTATGAAATTGCTAACCCTTCCCCACAAACCTCTTATTCAAAATGTCCTGCCAGCAAAGCTTCTTTTTACAATTATGCCTCCCAATACAGGTGATAAAAAACCATGTCATGTCTACCCTTATGCCTTGATTTAAAAAGCAAAACCAAAAGTGCACCCTTATTTAAAACTATAACCCTTTCCTCCAGCACTGTCCACCCCCCCAAGTGGGCTTTCTTTTTCTCCAGAAGTCTCATCGCCATCTGGCATGGCATATATTTCATTTAATGTTTACTGCCCTCCTTTGGAAGGTAAACTCCACGAGGGCAGAGATCCTCATCTGTTTTTGGCAGAGCTGCATTTACCGTCCCTAGAACATCCATGGCACATGGCAGACCCTCAATAACAAATGTGTTGAATAAGCAAATAAATCACGAGTCAGGCCAAATTAGGAAATAAAAAGCAAAAAAATATTTGAACAATTCCAGAATATAAAGGGATCAAAAAAGACCATTACACCAATAAAATGGTGACCCAGTACAGCACCCAAAAGCAGACGGCTCATGTTAGCAAATGCCAGAAGTACGTTGCTAATAAGGTCGTTAAGATCAGCAGCCTTTACGCCATATCATAGGAAAGAGGAAGATGGTTGCATGTGAAGTCACTGTATACCGGTGTCAAAAGACATAAACTTGAAAAATGGAGCTTGGGTTTCCAGATTTTTAAATATAGATTTCCACTGCATTGAATCTGTCAGTTAATCATGGTGAATGACTTCAGTACAATTAAAGGTATGCCATTTAAGAAGGGAGTGGGGGTTAGCTTGTCCTGTGGTAAAGTGTGGTAGAGAAGTGAAGGAGTGTGAGAACTGAGAATGCTGTGTTGGCTTCACCATCTCAGAGAACACCCACCCCCTACTCAGAAAGACATGAACTTATATATATTCTGCCAAACCTGCATATATTTGTGGGGATGCTTCCACGCACCTTCCCACCTTTGTTTTGCATGAGCATCAATGGGTAGACAATTCAGTTATAATAGAGTGGAGCGTCAGCAGAGGGCGAGGAGAGAGCAGATTCTAGTACTGATTAGGCTTAGCAGAAAAACAAGAAAATTCAAAGTCTAACTTGTGTGCCTGTGTTGGAAAACAACTCCATCAATCATTGAACTTTAGGCATATAACATAACCTCTCTGAGTCTGAAAATTTTATCTTTAAAATGGAAATGAGTATATATGTCTGGTAGTGTGTTATAAAATTAAATGCAGGAGCACATTAAAAATATATGGCACTTAGGAAGAACTCAATCTATAGGTCTAACTCCAACTACCACCCCTCAGCCCAAATTGCCATTTCTTTAGTAAGGTTGGTAGTTCAATTACATACGCATTATCCAAAAGAAAGACCTGACAACCTGACCCTGGAAAAATGTATGTACTGAAATCAAGTCAATTTCTGACTCATAACAACCCTACAGGATAGCGTAGAACTGCCCCTGTGGATTTCCAAGATGATCACTCTTTCTCGCTTGGCGTGCCTGGTCAGCAGGCCACTCATGATCCATTCCGCCCCTAGGGCTTCTCCATAGAAGGACAGACTAGAACAACTCAGTCATACAGTATCAACCCACAAGCAAACCACCACCATTCTTTTTGTCATTGAAGGGACAGGAAAGATGGAAACAGAAATAAATTAAGATGCAGGGCCTGAAGGAAAACAACAACAACAACAACAACAGGCAGAGACTCTTTGGGCTCCAGAGATCAGCCAAGCTGACCCTACTCAATAGAACAAAGTGGCTTAGATGAGTCTTGATCCCAAGGTTGGGCTCCCACCCTCTCACTTCCCCATGGTCTGAGCAGAGTCTCCCACATCTACCTGATAATACCAACGAGAACACATCAAAATGCTCAAGCAAATTAGGTTTTACAAGTAGCCATAACAAGTAGAAGGTGTAAAGTTCAATTGGTAATTCGATGAACTTTCATTTCATTGAATACAAACAGTATGAAGTTTAATGTTCCCAAATGAAAATAAGTTGTCTACTTTTCCTGAAGAACCAAAAATTCCATGTTTCATTTGATTCCTGAGACTATCCTCTATTGTAAGGAGGCCTGGTGGTGATCTGGCGCAGGCCTTGGTAGTCAGTGGTTTGAACCCAACAACCAATTTGTGGGACCTTAAAGATTTACAAGTCTCACAGACCCAAAGGGGTAGTTCTACCCTGTCCTATAGGGTCAGTATAAGTTGACTCTGAGACTTGTAACCCTCTCTAGCCATCAATGTTTCCATTTGGATTTCCCCCCTTATTATGCTAAAATGAAAGGATCGTCTCCTTTTTAAAGATCTCTGAGAATCTAAATCAGAAAGCCAATTCCCCATAAAAAATTCAACTCTTATACTCACAGAGAGCAAACAAAACATTTTATCCTTAAACTCATCCCTCTTTCATTATCCCAGGAATTTTAAGTCCCTGGGTTTGTTTTTCAGGAGAAAGATGAGGCTCTCTACTCCCATGAAGAGGAATATGCTCGGAAACCCACAGGGCCAGTTTTACTCTGTCCTGTAGAGTCGCAAGGAGTCAAAGTCAACCTGACGGCAACGAGTTTTTTGAGCTTGGGTTTCTTTAATTTAACCAAAGTGTATCCGATTTTCAAAAAATAAGTAGCACTTCATTTTCCTTTCAGTTTATAGCTGGTTCTTGATTTTCAGCACAGGAATAATAATCATAGCATCCAGTAAGTAAATAACAGACCAACTCCACACAGACCGGAATGGGAGACTTTCTGTTACAGAAAAGATGCTCTGGCCCCTGGCAGGGAGCCGTCAGCACTCACCTTGCCGTTATACCAGATGCTCTCATTTCCCTCCGGATCGACATCATCGGTTGCCAAGGTGAGGCAGACCAGTCTCCGTTTCAGCCCCTTGGCTTTAATCTGTTTCAGTGCTTGCTTCCCTATGAAGTCTGCTGGCTGCAAGGAATCCAAGATAATGATGATGAATGGATGCTCAGACACTGTGACAAGGTTAGAGATGCAAGCATTTAAATTTGTCTTTGTGATTTTCTCGCCAATTACCCATTGAATAAAAATACCGATTGGATGAAATGTCTAGACAAATATTTCTTGCTCCTCAAATGACAGAACCAACCACGTATTCCTTCAGAATATGTTAGATTTAAGGGTAATGACTTGTGATGACAATTTTACCAGAACTCTTGGCAGAAAAGCATACAGGGTTACACTGCAATGGTAGCTTATGAAAGTGACCTTTGTAACCAGTGGTTCTGGATGGAGGTGCTACCTGCCTGTGGTCGTTTCATAATCTGGTCTCAATTTGAGAGGATTAATTGTGAAGGGATAGAGTCTAGTTGTCAATCAGAACATAGCCAATGAGGTCTCTGTGTGAGCATGGTCTTCTCTTGAGAATTCTGGGAACTCCTGTATTTTCCTCCTTGGAGACAGGAGACACCTCTCTCTTTCTACTCCCTTCCTGAGAGCTGCTCTCCTGACAAGACGCAAGGCGCTAAGTCCAGGGAGCTGGAGAAGCCACATGGACCTACCCTGATGCAACCAGACCTCCACGTAGAGACCCCTGCCAGTACTGAGATGCTTACAACGCCACTGGATCCAGAAGACTTCCCACCCACTGTCCTGTGATCTTCCTGCATTCGATGTCATTGCATGTGTTTCATGAGTCTGAAGGGGACTTTATAGATTGGTATCGGACATGTGGGCTAATATCGGACTTATGGACTTGGTCTGGACTGGGCTGGGATGTTTTCTCAATATTCAACTGCTCTTATATATAAACCTCTTTCTTATAGACAAATGAGCATGTCTATGAATTTGTTTCTCTAGTCTACCCGGACTAACACACTGCCAGTGAGCAAAGTGCACCTGAATTTCTACCTATGGTGAGCCTGTTACAACACGGAGATTCACTCTTTTTGAAATGCTATACTTCCCCCCACCTTCTTCAGAATAGTTGTACCTGGAACAACTATAGTAACCATTGGGTCACATTTGTCAGTTCATGTAGAAAACATTTATTGAGTCCTTATATGAGGCAGGATGCTAGGTCCTGTGTACAAAATGAGGCAGAAATGTTTTTATCAAACAGCTTGTTCTCTAACTCTAGGCTTTTCAATCAGCCCCTCCCCCCGTACCCAACACACACACACACACACACACATACACACTTTTTTTCCTTCGAAACACATGACGTGCTGTTCCTACTACATTGCTATTTGAGACCAGTCACCATGCTTGATAAAGTAGGAGGACAATATAAAAGAAGAGGAAGGTCGTTAGCAGTATGGAGGGACACACAGGCTGCAACCATGGACTCAAATACGGGAACAATTGGGAGGAGGGCGCATGGCCAGGCAGTGTTTCCTTCTGTTGTGCACTGGGTCGCTATGACTCAGAACTGAGTCGATGGCACCTAATAACAACAACAGTTCATTCCCGTGGGTATACTCGGCTTTATTCCCAATGAAATGCAAGTGACACAGAGAGAGTAGTATTGCTAAAGGGGGAACTTGGAATCCAGTCTTATGTATGTATGCAAAAGGAAGAATTATGCAAAAGTCAAGACTTGTATTAGTAATGCTAATAACTGGGAGGTCATACAAGTGAGAGATGAGATCTCTCTTCCACTGAGACACTTGGCTATTAAGAGAAAGAGACTTCTACCGAACCAGAATCCCGATGGACATTTGATAATAGTGACGGACGCAATGAACATCGGAGGACATCAGGGTACGGCTTCTAAATAAATGTGCCCAGATGAGCATCTTTTAGTCTATGGTGGGGGGGGGGGATCTTCTATACCAATCATTTCGCTGGTGAATATGATTTAAATAGAGATTATGGTTGTTGGGTGCCCCTGAGTAGATTTCAACTCATAGCGACCATGTCTGACCAAATAAAACTTCTCTCCTCAGGTTTTCAGAGCTGTCATCTTTTTTTGAAATGTATTTTAATTTTAAAAATCATTTTATTGGGGGCTCTTATCATAATCCTACATCAATTGTATCACTTTGTGCGTATGATGCCATCATTATTTTCTAAACATTTTCTTTCTGCTTGAGCCCTTGGTATTTCGGACCTGTCATCTTTATGGGGCAGACCCCTCAGTGTTTGTGCCACAGAGGGCCTGGGTGGGTTTTAAACACCAACCGTTCAGTCAGCAGCCAAGTGCTTAGGCAATGCACTGCCAGGGCTTCTTAATCAGATATCACCATGTAAAAAAAAAATCTTTTTTGTTTGTTGGTTTTGTTTCTGAAAACAGTTCTCATATACAGACCACTCTGAAAGAACAGAAAGGAAAGATCCAGACTGTCCTTTCTTACTCAACATACAGGAAAAGAAGACAATCTCTCATACCAGAGATGTCCAGCAGCACCCTCTTAGTGTTTATATGGCTCTTTCTGCCCACAAAACATTTACAATTTACAATGGAGTATAATAAATCTCCATCCCTCAGAATCCCAGGGAAGCAGCAGGCAGGGGTCCTCACATACTTCCTGCTTGAGACTCCCAGTGCAAGCCTTTTTTATTCAGAACTTCTAGAATGGGTCCAAACTCTGCAGGATAATTCCTAGGGACATGACAGCTCTGAACTGCTGACTGAACAAGAAACTACAGAAGGTCTCCACTAGACTCTGTTCAAGAAGAGGACAAAATGAAAGTCTAATTCCTCCCTCCTCCTCTGTAAATTCTAGATGTTGTTGTTAGGGGCCAACGAATTGGCTCCGACCCATAGCGAACCTACGCACAACAGAACAAAACATTGCCACCATCCTCACAATTGTTCCGATTCCTGAGCCCATTGTTGCAGCCACTGTGTCAGTCCATCTCCTTGAGTCCTCTTCACTGTCTCTGACCCTTTACTTTACTAAGCACGATGTCCTCCAGGGACCGGTCTCTCAGGACGACATGTAAGATGACGTTTTGCCATCCTTGCCTCTAAGGAGCACCCGAGTCATACTTCTTCCGAGACAGATTTGTTTTCCTTTTGACAGTCCGTGGTACTTTCAATACTCTTCATCAATACTACAATTCAAGCACATCCAGGTATGTAACCAGGAAACGTTGCTATGAAGTCAGAGACCTCAGATTCAAAGACTGCCCAGTGACCTAAGACAGACAACTGAAAAGAGACAGAGAGAGGAGGACCCTCAGGAAGAACTTGATTGGCTCAGAGTTCTCCAGGTCGGTTACACTCGTGCTAACAAAAGTCATCGCCCGCCAAAGCCCATTAGAATTAAACACAGAAAGAACTTTGAAAACAAAATAACTTTTGTTTTCTTTTCTTTCTTTTTATTGTGCTCTTAAAAGAAGACTTGCTGCCGCAGACAAATCATGGCTAGAAGCGATTTTCCAAATTGCTGGCTATGTACGATTCAATGAGTACAGTGAGCAAACACCTGACGGGAGAGAAAAGCACTTCTGAGCACTGAACAAAATGAGCGGCCAGCTCACTAAAGAACGCAACCTGTGCCAAGCCAGGGGAGCCTACTGAGCGCTCTCCCAGTCTGCACTGGCACCCGAGCCGTCAACACTAGAGAGGCACTTAGCTTTGAAGGCTTGAGGTCTTCTTGAATTTCCTATGAGGACTTTCCTTTGAAGTCTGTATTCAGCTGTTGCTATGCCTCTGCTGTGCTTCAGACCCTAAATTAGGCATACAAGTATTCAGAACCCAGTAGAGCTTCCTTCAGGAAGATCCCAGGGGAGATGAGACCCCGTCCTGCAACTATCACCTCTCCTCTCGGTGCTGTCGCGTGTCAGAGCAAGTGGGCCACAGGAAAGGATCATTTGAGGTTGCTGGAAACGTGGTAGAACGTGACACAGGACAGTCACTGGGATCAGCCACACATGTGACTCGTGTTTAGTTCTGTTTGTTCCATGAGCCTGTAGAAAACGCTGACATTTTGTAAACTTAAGACAGTCAAAAAAATGTCTAACGTGTGGGTGCAGAAATGCAAACCGATGCTCTTATGGAGGTAAGAACGGTGAGGGCCCAAAGAAGAATGTGGCCAACTTGGCAATGAAGAGTGGGGTTCTACCAGCAACAACTTAATAGAGGAAGAAGCTCAAGTTAAGTTTTGAAAAGTATGTGTTCACAATAATTACCATCTGCATAGTGTTTTCCCAAGGTGCCTGCATTTACATTATAATTTGACTCTTACAACAGCCTACAGATGGTGAATTTGAGGAATAAAAAGAAAGTAGACAAACTTAGTCAAAGGCAATCAACAAGTTGGTTAAGAATCAAGATCTCAGGAATTCCAGCTTTGGTTTCTCCTCTGATTTGAGCTGCCTTACCTCATCCACCTATGTCAGCATCTGCTATGCCTCTGGAGGGGCTATGACGAGAGCTGGCTCTGACCAAGTTCTCCGAAATGGGGCCTTTTAGGTGCTAGATGAAAATTACTGGGGAGGCTTCCAGTTCTGGAAGGGGGCTTAACTCTCCCTTTGTCAAATTCATAATTTTATCATGGATTAAGGAGGGAAGAAAGGAATCAGCTAATCATGAGAAAACAGAAATAAAGGGAAAATGAACACAGGAAACTTTCTTTAGAAGCAAAACTTTAAACAAAGAAAATCTAATGGTTTGCAGTCAACAGGTAATAATAATCGTAGTTGTTATTGTTGTTGTCAGGTGCCATTGAGTGGGCTCTGACTCACAGCAACCCTATGCAGAACAGAACCAAACACTGCACTGTCCTGGCCATCCTCACAGTTGTTTCTATATCTGAACCCATCGAGGCAGCCACCGTGTCGCTGAACATCTTCCTCTTTTTTGCTCCCCTCTACTTTACCCAACATAATGCCCTTCTCCAGAGACTGGTCTCTCTTTACGGTTTGCCCAAAGTATGTCAAATGTCTTGTCATCCATGCCTTTAAGGAACACTCTGGCCTTACTTCTTCCAATACACATCGGTTTGTCCTTTTAGCCGCCTATGGTACTTTCAATATTCTTCTCCAGCACCATAACTCAAATCCATTGATTTCTCTTCAGTCTTCTTATTCAATGTCCAACTGTCACATGCATACCAAGAAATAGAGACGATCAAGGCTTGGGCCAGGGGCACCTTAGTCCTCAAAGTAACATCCTTGCTCTTCAATGCTCCTAAGAGGTCTTGTGCAGCAGATTTACCCAACGCAATACATCTTTTGATCTCTTGATTGCTGCTTCCATGAGCACTGATTGTGGATCCAAACAAGACAAAATCCTTGGCAACTTCAATCTTGTCTCCATCTATCATGATGTAACTTATTGGTCCAGTTGTGAGATTTTGGTCTTCCTTACATGGAGTTGTAATCCACACTGAAAGATGCAATCCTTGATCTTCATCAGCAAGTGCTTCAAATCCTCCTGACTTTCACCAAGTAAGGTTGTGTCATCTGCATGCCGCAGGTTGTTAATAAGCCTTCC
>NW_022111373.1:72114779-72116521 GCF_000313985.2 Echinops telfairi | reverse complement strand
TGGGGTCATGATAGTGGGTGGGGGGGGAGCAGAAGTATTAAAGAACTAGAGGAATGCTGTGTGGTCCATCGGTGCTATGCTGCAACATGGCTAACTCCTTCCTTCCTTGTGACCCTTCTGTGAGGGAATGTCCAATTGTCTACAGATGGCTTTGGGTCTCAACCCTAACCCCCATCATCTTCAACAATATATTTGTTTGTTTGGAGGTCTTCTGATATCTGATACCTGATCCCAGAGAAAATTTCTGTCATAGAACAAGTAAGAAATACTTGCCCCCAGGACAAATTCAGGTCATATCTATAGGGGGGGTCAACTGACCAAGTATCTGATCCCATCTACATCTCGTGATCTCACAGGCTGGTGTGCTTTTTTCATGTGGACTTTGTTGCTTCCCTGCTAGATGGCCGCTTGTTTAACTTCATGTCTTTAAGACCCCAGATGTTATATCTTGTAATAGCTAGGCACCATCAGCTTTCTTCACCACATTTGCTTATGCACCCATTTTGACTTCAGCAATCTTGTTGGGAAGGTGAGCATCACAGAATGCCAAGTTATTAAAACAAAGTGTTCTTGCGTTGAGGGAGTACTTGAGTAGAGACTCAATGCCCATCTGCTACCTTAATACTTAACATTTAAATATATGTACCTAAATAGACCTATATCCCTATCGTTCTATATTAACATATTTGCATATGTGCATGCCTATATTTATACCTCTATAAATGTCTTTTGTCTCCTAGTACGTTCCTCAATTTCTTTTTACTTTCCCCCTATGAGATACTTTTATCACCAGTTCCTCAAGAGAAAATCACAAGTCAGGCTCAGTTACATGGCAATATGAACACCTTTACACTTTACCTATATTTTAATAAAATGACTGTGCCTGTAGTCTATCATGAGAAGACATAGTTGATGTAGTAAACATGTAAAGGTTTCTTTTGAATTACTTCTAGGTGACCCGAATCTGTTTTGAATGGCATTCATTACACAGAAAACAAATCTGTACTGTGTGAAAGGATATGAAAACAGCCTGAAGGTTAATAATAATGAAATTTGACAACTATATCTGTATACCGCTGAGTTAGGACATGATCTTGTCAGCAACATCATCCTTAGATGTGAATGAAAATGATACAAAAACAACTACAACAAAGCTCTCACTCAAAGTAAGGGACACATGTTTACAACACAAATAAGAGACAGCACCAGCACATTGAGATAGACTTCCTTCACAACCAACCATGAGCCTGACTGGGAAAGAATTAAAATGGGCAATGGTTTTCCAGTCATGCGCTTGGCTCTCTCCAAAACTTTTGGTTCGTTTGTTTGTTTCTATAATATAGTTATTACCCATACTCTAAATTGGTTCCTCACAATGACCCAAGAACAGAAATATATTCCTTCAGTGGGTCACTATCAAGGTAACTGAACAAATAGGAGTTAACTACTTTAATAAACATTCCTAGGACCCTGAAATTATAGTTGAATATAGTCTTGGCTTAGAGTTTTTATTTGTTGTTTTTAAGTGATAAAAACATTAAAATAGCCACCTGTAATACATATACAAAACATAGCACTCACATATATAAAAATATCAAGCAGATGTTAAGTGGAATGCAATTACTCATCTCTTGCTAGCTTTATTGAAAGTACCCATATTACCTAAAACTGAAACCAAACTAAACTCACTGCCATTGAGTCAATGCCAACTCATAGTGACCCTATAAGACAGAGTAGAGCTG
>NW_022111373.1:72112336-72114006 GCF_000313985.2 Echinops telfairi | reverse complement strand
TTTGGGCTTCCACTGTCCTTCTACACAGCCTCCTACAAATTGGGTGTTCATAATTTTAGCTCTGATACTTTTCTCTTCACCAGACTGCAACTCTTTTACAGGAGTAGAAAATCCCATCTTGCTACCTCACAGTGGGTGATGGTTCCCAACTCTTGACCTTGCTTAAAGACACATGAAAATTAAAGAAATTAAATTAGCATTGTTTAATCCAGAGTATTAAACCAATTTGAATCAGTTCAGACATGGTCAAGAAAGCAAATCCAGGATGGATGAAAATTTTCAAAATGTGGATGTTTAGAATGCTAACCGGAACAGGAAAAACTACAGGTTGAAGCCCTGGAATGCACGACTCAGAAAATGTGCAGTGAGCTTGGATGTAAGAGATTGGATATGGCCAGTGCTATGGGACAGTGACACATTCAAAGTAGTGTGATCTGTCACCATCTTTGAGCAGGGCAGTGTTGTTTCTGATTTTGTCAGGCAAGAAATTTGGTTGTTATGCAATGCTCAAAATGCCCTACTTTTCTAAGATGGGGTCAAAATTTTCAGCAGGAGATTAGCCCATAACCCTCCCCCACTGCCCATTTTGATTATGGTTCCAGACACCCATATTTTGAAAATTCTTGTGTATCCTGGATTTGCTTTATTAGCCATGGCTCCACCAGGAAGAACTGGTTCAAAAGTCCTGGCTTGGTCATGCTACTGAGGGCAAAAGAGCATTCTCAGCAATGCAGTGCTCCAGAGAGTCAGAGCAATAGGATATTGTGGCAGTTACATCATCTTCTGTCAACTTGTGAAGAGGTGGAATCTAACCTGTCAATCAGGCGATAGCCAATGAGGTCTCTGTGTGGGCATGGCCTTCTCCTGAGGATTCTGGGAATGCCTATCTTCCTCCCAAGAGGTGGGACACACACTTTCTCTGCTTTTGCCTTACTCCTGACAAGACACATGGAATTAAGCTGATGGAACCAGAGTCCTGGAGCTGGAGGAGCCACGTGGAGACACAGGCCAGCACTGAGATTCTTCCACCACCACTAGATCTGCAAGACGTTCCACCCACTGACCTGTGATTTTCCTGCATTCAGCATCATTGCATGTGTTGCTTGAGTCTGAAGAGGAATTTATGCACTGGTGTCAGACATGTGGGCTAATGTCAGACTAGTGAACTTGATCTGGACTGGGATGAGTTGTTTTCTCAATATAAAATTACTCTTTATATGAAGCTCTTTCTTATAAACATGTGTCTATGAATTTGTTTCTCTAGTCAACCCTGACTAACACAGATATAATAAACCGGGGAGAGTAAAGCATACGCTAGACCTTTTCTTCTCCATAAACATGGTTAAAAAAAACATCAAACAAGTTAAGGAAGTAATCAGTTTGACTTAAATTTTGTCCAAAATCCTTTTACGTAAATATCAAAGTTTCTAAAGATGTTAGGGAATCAGTGTGACATCCTTTGACCTCGGGAACCCTCCGACAAAGCCCAGCTGCAGTGCTGACTAAGGAGAGAGTAGCAGAATGAGGATGAGAATCCAGGTGACCGGCATCTCCTACCACTTCCATCCATACTTTCCTAAGATATTTCTCATTTTAAATGAGGCCAGGGACCATCACAATCCTGGAAGGAATCCCATTATAGAGCATGTGACCATTAGTGACACACTCTT
>NW_022111373.1:72103086-72110730 GCF_000313985.2 Echinops telfairi | reverse complement strand
TATATAAACCTCTTTCTCATACAAAAAAAAGCACGGGGGGGGGGGGCATTTGATGAGGCAACAAATATTCTTTATCTCATATAATAATAGCTCATGTAAAACAAACTCGTGAAGTGCCCCCACCCCCTTCATTTTACAGATGAGAAAAATAAAGTGCTTATAGGCCAACAATTTTCTTAGTCTTAGAGCCAATGAGTGGCAGAGTCATGATTCAGACCCTCTAACAAATATACCCTAACCCCCTACTAACTACCAGTCACAGTGCTAAGCCCTGAGCATGCCCACTCGGTCTCTTCTTCAGGAGCTCAGGCTAGCTGAGGAGAAGGTTAGGGGGGTGGGAGGTGATGAACTCCACAGTTGAGGTAAGTACAGGGTGCTATAGAAGAGGGCATCCCAACCACATCCTGGCTGTTATTCCTACCTGTGTATAAATGATCTGAAGTCATGTCTCCAAAATAGAGCTCTCCAGAACTGTATGTCCAGTTGCCTTCTGAGACTCTTCCTCTTGGAAGTTCCACAAGGCCCCTGACTCTGCTCCATCCCTCTTCTGTGATCCTACATCATTACTGTGCTCCTAGATCCTCCTACTTACCCCTCCAATGCAATGCCATTTTACGTGCTTAATATCACTGATCTCTCGTTCTGCCCCCATCCTATTGCCATTGCCTTCCATGGCTCTCCACTGGATCTCTTCAGCAGTTGGGAAAAGGATCTCCCAGTCAACAAGCGGCGGCTTTTTAACCTGATCTCCTTTGTATGTCTGTCACTTCTTACTCAAAATCCATAAATAGTCTCCGTCTAGCTGGCTCTCTCCGTTGGTCTCCGCCCCACCTCGCCTCCGCCCATGCTGTGTGCGGACCTGGCTGCTAAGATCATGGCCATCCAGGAGGCTCTCCCCCTTGCAGTCTGATGAGACCATGGCTTTGAAGAATTTCCCCCGGAGGCAGCACATATGGGTTCAATCATACCTTCCATTCAACACTCACCCAGCTGACCAGCTGAAACTACTCAGAGGAGCAGGAACAGACGTGACCACTGTGACCTCAACGTGAACTCAAGAGAGCAAAGAACACCCCAACACTTGAACCTGAAGAACCAGCTGCCCAGCACATTCACAGCATCTCATACAAAGGGATGACCGCCTACCCAGAAGCTTCTATCTTGGACCCCATTTTGAACGCCTGCTGCACAAACACCCAGTGACCATCGCCCCGCCCATGTAATCTACAGTTTTCTGTCCCCAAGTGATTTGGAATGTAAGCCCTACTCCAGGGCCAGAATGATTTCTAAACACATGTTTTGCTCAGGGCTCTTACCTAAACACATGTTTTTCTCAGGGCTCTTACCTGGGCTCTGACTTCAAAGATCAAGCCTGTGCCCTGGAGGGATTGAGCCACATTAACCATCCCTCCAAGTACGAGGGAGAGAGCAGGGAAGCTTTATTTATTTAGGAAGCCTGGCTAAAAGGCTGCTTTACAGGTGCTGGATTCATTGCAGCTCACAAGTAACATTTATATTATTACTTTCTGACATTATCAATCATGTAATGTATGCAAACAGTCTATAATTCGTAAACTACATGACAGGCCACCAGAAAGTCATGAGACATCGTGTATGCATGTAAAAAAAGACCTCCTTAAATATTTACTTTCCAGGGGACTGTCCTTATAGGTGGAGCCCCAGGGGCCTATCGGCTTGGTCTGCTAACCGCAAGGTCAGCAGTTTGAAACCACTCGCCAACACTTCTCGGAGGAAGATGAGGTTTTCTACCCATATAAACAGAGGCCTGGTGGCGGAGTGCTTACGCATTAGCTGCGATGGCAAGATGGGCATTTCGGAAACGCCTGCCTCTCTGAGGAAGAAAGACAGGGCTTTCTACTCCCCATACAGGTACAGTCTCAGAGACTCACGTGGGCATTCTACCATCCCAAAGGGTCTCTGTGAGTCGGCACTAGAGAGATGGCATTGAGTTCTACCCCATCGAGATGTGCAGCCTGGAAACCTATGGAGACAGCTCTAACTGGGCCCTAGAGGGTCGTTATACTTCAGAAACTAACTCTATGGCAGGAGAGCCTGGCCCCTTCTCAATCTTACACAATGACCTGGAGATGGGGGCGGGAAGGAGGGGGGTGTTATTCAATCAACCTCAAGCCGGATTCAAACAGTGACAATTAACATTCCAAACTTAGGTAAAGTTACCTTGGAAAACAGGTAAAGTATATATTTGGAAAGCAATGACAAATTATAGGAAGCACTAAGCAAAATGGACTCTACTTCAACGTGGCTGCCTCAAAATTAAAATTAAACCGGCTGTCGCCACGCTCCCTCCTCATGAGGAAGAGAGCTGATCAAAAATGCCCCGGGGAAGGGAAGTTTGGAGACTTACTTTATGTACGAATACTGTCTGCAGTGGAGAATCGGAAAATTTCCCCTACTTGTAAACTAACAAGCTAGCCTGTCATCGTTTCAAGGTTACAACAGACAGGAGACGAAAGACAGTTTAGTAATAGCTGCAATAGCAGAAGCCATGGCATTAAAACTTTTGTGTCAGTTCTCCAATTCCCATCCTCACGGGCAACACTAAGAGGGCTAGATAATACCTGTGCCTGCAGCGGTTGCCTGAGAAGAAGAGCCTATCAAACCACCACACCTGAGGGTCAATATGACCTCGTTCTTTTGCTAACTCATTGTGGTACCTCTCTTCCCTTCCAGTTGTTTTTAGATCCTAGCAGCCACACCCAGAAGATAACCAGCCCAAATCACACGTGAGCAGAACCTTTTAGCCAATGGAACCAATGATTGACCCCAGCAAAGCTCCTGGTGTCCTGTAACTCAGAACCGTGAACACATCCTGTATGCCTCCATAGTGAACCTACAACTTGCCTGGCCCTTTGCATTGAAGCATTATGAGTTGAGCCAACCCCAGTCTTACTCCACCCCCTTTTATGAGTATGGATAGCTTACTTATCTACCACCTCATAGATCTGAAAACTCCCAGATCTATGGAGAGTCAGATCTGAGAAGCATTCTTCCTGGTTCCTTGCCCAGTGCTTTTCAATAAAGCTACTTTCATTTTCAAGAAAAAAAAAAATCCATAAATAATCCCTACCCTCTAGGGCCTCTAAACCTCCAAATTCCCTAGCATCGTAGGCAAGGACCATCAAAATGACAGCCCATTACTTCTCTAGCATCATCTCTTGATACTGCTGTCAACAACAACAAATGTTTACTAAAAATATGCTATGTGTCAGCCCTTGGCTAACCTGGGGGGTGAAAATTGTAAGCCAAACAGATGTTTGTATCACAGCACCTATACTCAAGAGTCAGGACCCTGAGTGGTACAAACAGTTTGTGTTTGCAAACAGATTGGCGATTCACACCCCTCAGTGGTCTGGTTTCTTAAACGATTTGCTCAGCATGCAGAGTGACTAAAAATGGTGAAAAGATACATGCCTGACATACATTTCTCCTGATTTTAAACCATGCAACATCCCCTCGTTCTGTTCGAATGGCTGCTTCTTGGACTCTGAAAACCTTTTCGTGTTCGGGAATCACTCTTCTTTGCAATGTTATCCACAGGTTGCTATGATTTACATAATCGAATGCCTTTGCATCGTCAATAAAGCTAGTAAACATCTTTCTGGTAATCTCTGCTTCGAGTGAAGACCCATCGGATATCATCGATGATAACCCTCTTGCCATGCCCTCTGAATACAGCTTGGCTTTCTGGCAGCTCTCTGTGGATGTACAGCTGCATACAGTTTTAAATTATCCTCAGCAAAATTGTATTTGCATGTGATGCTAATGATGTTAGACAACTTCCTTATGCTGTTGGGTTGCCTTTCTGGAACGGGCACAGAGATGGCTCTCTTCCCATTGCTGGCCAGGTAGCTGTCTTCCCAATTACTTGGCATAAACTGGTGATTAATACTTCCAGCACTACATCACTTTGATGAACATTTCCATCGTATTCCATCACTTCCTGGGGCCTCCCCCAGCCCCCTCCTTGCCCAATGCCTTGGGTGCAGCTTGGATTACTTCTTTTGCATAGGTTAAGCATCACTTGCTAAGCTCCTGGCTGAGGCCATTACCACGGATGGTTCCGAGAGCTTGTGTGGCCTGATATTTCACTTTAAACTGCGGGATCAGTTCTTAAAGCTCACGCTGAAAATAACACTCCCCCTAAGGAGAGGTACAGACACAGGTTATCATGTGCAAAGTGAGCCGGCCTTGCCTAAGAGGAAACATTGATGAGACTGGTGATATACGTAAAAATAATTGAATGCACTTTTATTATCTGCTCGAACAAAAGCCCTTTATCCAAAGCTACTCCTATCACCCTTGGGAATGGCATTATGATTTGTTACAAAGGAAGTTGCTGTGAGGGGAGGAGGGAACCAGTGGCATTTCTTTTAGTTGGGAATGGAAGGTATGTGTTAATCAAGAGCAAAGGGAAAATCAGCTGCCTTGGAATAAGTCAGAGTCTTAGAATTTTCCTCTTGGAATGATTGAGTTCTTGTCTGTTGCTGAAGACCTCCCACCCAGATTCACAAAGAATCAAGTACTAAGCATAATAGAGTTAAGCAAATCGAGGTGTTCTGTCGGTCTGTAAGGGATACACACATGCACACACAACATAGCATGGCTTGGGTTTCTAGCCAGTAGAAGCAGAATAAAATCTATCATGCATTCATCAGAAGCTAGGAACAAAGTAGGTCCTAGAAAACACAGGGTTTCTTTTTAGGAGAAAATGATTTAAAGCACAATTATCCATAAGCAAAAACAACAAATGAACAAATTTTTAAAAACTGGTAAAGCCCTTACCATCAGGCATATTGCACCTGAAGTCCTCAGTAATGTGTTAGGCTGGGTTGTCTAGAGAAGTCAAACCAGTGACACTCATATGTATAAGAAAGAGCTCTATTATCAAGAAGGCGTCCCAGCCCAGTGCTACCCACATCCATGCTAGACCGAGTCCTCTTCAGACTCATGGCCACAGGCTGAGGACACAGAAAGGGGAAGTGGGAAGCTGGTGGGTGTACCCCAGAAGGGTGGGTGCAGAGTCCCTTGGATCCAAGGTGAGTGGGAACATGGCAGGGGGCCATAAGCCCTCCAGGTTGGAGGCCCACATAAGGCAGCCTGTGGAGGCAGACACAGAGTGTGTTAGTCTGGGTAGACTAGAAAAAACAAATCCAGGGAGACACATATATGTATAAGAAAGAGCTTTATATACAAGAGCAATTGAATATTGAGAAAGCATCGCAGCCCAACCCAGATCAAGTCTATAAATCCGATATTAGCCCATATGTCCGATACCAATCTATGAAGTCCTCTTCAGACTCACGAAACACATGCAATGATGATGAATGTAGGAAGATCACAGACCAGTGGGGGGAGGGCATCTTGTGGGTCCAGTGACATTGTAAGTATCTCAGCGCTAGCAGGGGTCGCCTCCAGCTCAGGGCACTAGCATAATTCCATGTGTCTTGTCAGCTGCAATCTTTCCCAGGGAGTGAGCAAAGAGAGAGAGTGTCTCCCACCTCCAAGGAGGAATACAGGAATTCCCAGAATCCTCAGGAGAAGGCTACACCCACACAGAGGCCTCATTGGCTATGACCTGGTTGACAGGCTAGACTCCACCCCCTCACTCTTAATCCTCTCAAATTGACAAATGATTATATAACTACCACACAGAGTACCAGAGACCCAGTGAGGAGGAAGGCAAAGGGCAAGAGGAAGGGAGACAAGTTCCCAGTGTTTCTCTTAAAAAAAATAGAAGGCAATACACCCAAGTAGGCGTCGCCAGTCACTTGATTGACTGGATTGACTGGTTTCACACAGGTTCAAGTTGACATAAAATGTAATTACCACAAATAAATATTAGCTAGTATTAAAATGATGTGGAAAAAATTTCTAATCCACTATACTGGTTTAGTACTCAAATCTGTTTTGGCTTACTAGAAATATATTTAATTGCCTCATATGCATGCAAAAGTGGGATAATGGAGAAGGAAGATGGGAGAAAAAAATGGTGCCCCTGAATTATGGTGTTGGCAAACAATATTGAATACACCATGGACTGCCAGAAGAATATGTCTTGGAAAAAGTACAGCCAGAATGCTCCTTAGAAGTGAGTATGGTGAAACTTTGCCTCTAGTGCCTTTGACCTGGCATCAGAAGGGCCCAGTCCTTGGAGAAGGACATCAGGCTTGATAAAGTAGAGGGCCTGCCCGTGAAAAAGAGGGAACCTTCAAGGTGATGGATTAGCAGGAGGATTGAGGATTGAGCAGCACTAGCAGTGTTTCATTCTGTTGGACATAGGATCGCTATAAGTTGGAACTGACGCAACGACTCTTCACAACAACAACATGCACAGATGTGCTTCCTCAAGCACAAAGGGACATTTTGAGCTGGAACAGTAACAGAGATTGAGGGCGGAGCAAATCTCAGCGACAGTCTTGGCTACACTGCCCATTAGAACCAACTGGGGATGCTTCCAAACCTCCTGGTCCAGGCCACACTCCAAGTCAATCAAAAAAAGAATGTCAGGGGTAGCATTAGTTGGTTTAGGTGATTTCCCCTGCTTAAAAAAAAACCTCCAGATGATTCAGGAAATTTTTTTTAATTCCTCAATTGATTCCTGTTGGAACTCATTGCTCTGAACTCATGTTTCCCTATTTTTTCTGGAATCATCTAGGGTTTTTTCCTTCTTTTTTAATAATAAAAAGGGACTTCACAAAATGTGTGGAAAAATAGAATGGAAAGATAATGAAATTTTCCATGAATTTTTTAAGCCCTCTGTTACATGTTGCCCTTTCTCAGCTTCTCAAACTCCCCCCCTCCCCCCCACACACACACTTACACACAAATTCCTGGGCAGTATTTTCTTCAAGGCCTATAGGGCCATTGTAGGCTAGGACTTCTTGGGAGTGGTGAGCGAGAAAGCACTACAAGACAAGCTGGAGGTCAGTATTCAAGCTGTGGCAATGCAGGCCCTCAATGGTTCCAACTGGTGCAGTCGTGACTAAAAAAAAACACGAGCAGTGTACACATTGCAGAGCAACCAAAGCTCCCAAGGGGTGGATTTTGACCCATGTAGGAAACACACAGTGGTGCCCACTCAAAGACGGTGGGTGGCACACCTTCAAAGTGGCACAACTGGTAGCAGGTTATCCTACCTGATTCCTCCTTGGGTCAAAATTCAACCTGCAAGAGTTTGGGCTGCTATGCCGCACACATGCTGCCATGACCACAGGCCAGGACGGAACGCTTGCGAACCCTTGTGAAGCTCTAGGCTACAACAAATGAATGGCATGGAGTCATGGGACTCCTCTAGGCTTTGGTGTGCCTACCGTCACAGCCAGGAGGTTGCACTGAACCATCTCCAGTACCTGCAGCTCTAGGTCTTTTCTTCATATCATAGCCAACACAACCGACTGTGCTAACAACTGGAATTGTCGCACAGGGAATTTTACATATTGGCTTTGAGGAAGAGAGAAGAATGGATTTTAAACAATTTTAGAATACTATATTGGGTAGGGGCTGGTTTGAGGAGATTGAATATAAAACTCGCTGGGTGGCCACCACACCCGTTTGCATGCAACTACTAATCTAAAAGCTGGTGTTTCAAACCCACTCAGCAGC
>NW_022111373.1:72098553-72101918 GCF_000313985.2 Echinops telfairi | reverse complement strand
GTGTCAGGAAGGTGAGCATCATAGAATGCCAATTTACTAGAAGAAAGTATTCTTGTGTTGAGGGAGTACTTGAGTGGAGGCCCAATGTCCTTCTGCTTCCTTAATACTAAACCTATAAATGTAGGCTCATAGATCTATTTCCCCATCCTCATATATTGACTGCAACTCTTTATAGGAGTAGAAAGCCTCGTCTTAACCCTCAAGAGTGACTGATGGTTTCGACCTGTTACCCTTAAGGTTAGTAGCCCAATGTGTAACCACTACTCTACCGGGTCACCTTCCAAAAATCCCTCTAGAACAATTCTACTTTGTAACTCACAGGGTCAAATTTGACTCAAAGGCAGTGAATTGGTTTTAATATTGAATGTTAATATTCCTCTGTATAAGCTTCTGCTTCTCCTTCTGCTTTCATATGGCAACAATTTTCTGAAGCAATATGGATCTAAATTAGTCTTTAAAATATTGTATTTTATTGTCTATTTCCAGGCATAAGACTTAAATGATTGAGTTGCATATTGTACTTTGAAATTTCTAGATGTTCTTCAGAAACTAAGCTAGAGTTGCTAAACTACCAAATAGGATGCCAATAAAGTGGATTTGACCTACTCACCTATCTTGGAAGGTAACAAGTATTATTATGGTTAGGCTGATACCAAATAGCCGCCTGAATCAACATAATTGAAAAACACTGACTCAATTAGGTTTCTGGCCCTTGGGCCACACACATCTTGACCCAAATGGATTCATTAGGAATTAACTCAGTGATAACCGAATTAGAACCAACAATCCAGAAATCACAAAACCATACCAAAATCTAAACTCATTGTCTAATAAAAAGCTAACTAAGCTATTGATCTGAGCGTGGGTTATTAAAATAATTTGAAAGAACTAATACATATACAATCCACACCTGCTTATAATCATAAAGGGAGGTTTTAAAGCCCAATTTTAATATGAAGACATCATTTATCCATGCCTTGTCCCCGAACAATAATAACAAACACTGAAGCAGAAGAATGAATTATCTATCTTCTTCTTGGTGGCCAACAACATAACTTGAGTGCTTTCAGGGGCTGGGCCATTTTTATCTCTATTTTAAATGGCTAGACGAAAACTTCTGTTACCATAGGAGCAATCTGCTGCCAGGGCCTGCCTGCACGCCGAGCACCTGCTTTCTCTGGTCTAGAGGCAGATGGTAGATCATAAAAATAGAGACCATGGGAAAATGTCCAGAAAGATACTCCCCTTAAAGCCCTTTAGAAGCTTAATTTTCCTGAAATTTAATATTATACACGTACATGTTTTATGTTAACATCTAAAGCTCGGAATTTGGAAATTGATGCATGGACATTTTATATATATATATATATATATACACACATTCTAATATATAGAATATATATAGATATAATATATAGAATATCTATTAGAATATATATATTCTAATATATATATTCTAATATAGAATGTATACATATTCTAAATATTATATATACAGTGTTAGAGAGAGAGAGGGAGGGAGAGTTGGAATCCCAACAAGTACCCTGTTATCAGGACAGGGTCTGATATCATGACTGTCAATAAAATTGAAGGTGGATGAAAATGAGGAAGCCCCTCAGCAAGACGGACGGACAGAGTGGCTGCAACTACGGACTCAAGCACAGGAATATTTGTGAGGGTGGTGTAGGTCCGGGCAGTGCCTTGTTCTATAGTAAGCACATAGGATTTCTAGGAATCAGAATCAACAGTACCTAACAACAAAAGCAAATATCCCTAGGGAGCCTGGGTAGTTCCGTGGTAGAATTCCTACTTTCCAAGCAGGAAACGAGCTCCATTCCCCACCAATGCACCTGGGGGAACCAGCAAGCCCCCATTAGTGAAGACTAGCATGTTGCTGATGTGATGCCGAAGAGGTTTCTGCACAACCTCCAGAAAGAAACAAAGAAAGATGTGTGATCGACTTCCAAGACCTACGTTTAAGAACCAGCCTATAGAGAACTCTGGAACGCATTGGCCCAACAGGGACGGGCAGTGGGGCCGTCCCGTCCCCAGCAGCAGCTCCAGGTCCCCTCAGCAGCAGCTGCTGTCTCAGTCCGTCCTTCGCACTACCCTACCTGCAGCTCTCTGAGCCCCACTGGCATGGAGTCATCCGGACTCGTAGCCACGCTCTAGGACAGAGTAGCGCTGATCTGGTGGGACCCCGCAGCTGCACATCTTGACGGGTGCAGACAGCCCTTGGCCTCCTCTTTCCCTTCAGCTCCCGTGAAGATCCACAGCCTCGGAATCCCACCAGGGCAGCGCTACTCTGCCCCAGAGCGTCGCTAGGAGTCCGGATCAAGTGCGTGGCAGGGAGTGGTGGGCGTTATGGCACAGGTTCTCTATGCGGTAACCTTCTTTCTGTTGGTTGGACTCGTGATGAGCTAGGCGGTCATAACTTGGTCTGGTAAGATGCGTTATCTCGTAGGGTCGAGCTTCTCAAACCTTACCTGCCTGGGAACGCTCCGCAGAGTTTGTTAAAACAAGTGGTTTCTTGGGTGGACCCCCTAGAGATTCTGATTTAGCAGGGCTGGAGGGGGTGGAGGTGGGGCGCTGAGAATCTGAATTTTAACAAGCTCCTGGAGAATGTTGATTCTTCTTGTCTGAAGGCCATCCTGAGGCGGGTCTCCCTTTGGGCTGTTACTGGCACTTCTGATTCTTCGGCCAGATTGGCTTCTCAGTAAGGACGCATTTTAGGCTGACCAGATATTCGAAACGGGTCATTTGCTCACACTCGGACGTTGGGGTTCCATGCAGAGATGCTCGATCAGCAGATGGCTGGGATCTGTGGAGGCAAGGCTGCTTCGTGCCGTGAGGCAGCTAGGGAGAGTCAGCCCAGGCAGTCTGTTTAATTAACTGTTGTACAAACCCACACACCAAGAGTTACGCTGACAGACGACTGCCTTGGTTGGTGCCATTCCTAACAAGAATGTCAGCTGAGATATGACTGATAATCATCTTCACCCTCTGAATTCAGAGGGAGTGCTTATGGAGGCTAGATTCTGCTATTGTAATTCTACCAGCCCACTTCCACAGTTTGAACTGATCCCAAATGTTTAAAAAGCTTAGTCTGCAGCAACTGAATGGGGTTTATATTTACATTCTCCTATAACCACAGTTTGTTAAACACACGACTTTCATGTGTGGATCTGTTAGGAAACAGCAGCCACATTTTGAGATGTTTTACTCAGAGCGCCCTTTGGCGCGCCAACATACCTTATTTAACTTTATGAAATACTCCAGTCCAGCTTCCAAGGGATTTGTATCACAGTTCATCTAAAAGGGAACACACACATTTTAAATCTTAAATGAGCAACAATCATTTCCAC
>NW_022111373.1:72093582-72094612 GCF_000313985.2 Echinops telfairi | reverse complement strand
GCTTAAGTGGAGAGCAAATGTTTTAAGAATGACGAATTGTACAAATGTGCTTTACACAACTGATGTATGTATGGATTGTGATAAGAGTCGTATGAGCCCCTAATAAAACAATAAAAAAAAAGAGTCCCTAATAGAGAGACATTGGATAGTGTAAGACATGAAAAAAAAAAGTTTATAAATTATCAAGGGTTCGTGAGGGAGGAAGGGTGGGGAAGGGAGGGGGGAAATGAGGAGCTAATACCAAGGATTCAAGTAGAAAGAAAATGTTTTGAGATTGATGATGGTAACAAATGTACAAATGTGCTTGACACAATTGATGTATGTATGGATTGTGATGGGTTGTACGAACCCCCAATAATTTCTTTTTAAATAGTCTCTGATAGAACATGGGTCCTATAGATGAATAAATTTGCCCAGAACACCCCCTCTTTCACTGACCTCAATTGGCTGCCCTGTACACCTCCAAGCTTTCTTACTTGGTTTGTCCATAGGCTTACTGCCTGAGAGGAGGCCAGGTCTCCACTTTCAAACCCACTTTTCCCTCTCAGATGTTGATCAAATGCATTCTATTACGAGTATATGTCCCATGGGAGAGAGGTGAGGTTATCTCCGGTAAAGATTTATAGCCTTAGAAACCCTCGGAGGCAATTTAACTCTGTCCTAGAGGATTACTGAGTCAGAATTAACTTTATGGCAGCTGGTTATTCTATGTCAGGCACTTTATAATGTATCTCTAATATCTATGCTCTGCGGCAGTCCATTCACAGGGAGCTGCCAGAAGTTCATGCCAGATTCAGAAGAGAACGTGGAATAAGGGATATCATTGCTAAAGTCAAATGGATTTTGGGTCAAAGCAGATAATACCAGAAAGACGTTTCCTTGTGTTCCATTCACTATGCAAAGCCATTCGTCTTTGTGGAACATAATTAACTGTGGATAACTTTGAGAAGAATAGGAATCCCAGGATACTTCATTATGCTCATTCTGAACTTGTGCACGGATCAAGAAGCAGTTGTGCCAAGATAACAAG
>NW_022111373.1:72072287-72092623 GCF_000313985.2 Echinops telfairi | reverse complement strand
ACTGATATGTATTGGAGGAAGTAAAATCAGAGTGCTCCTTAGAGCAGTGGTTCTCAACCTGTGGGTTGAGACCCCTTGGGGGGGTTGAATGACCCGATTCATAACAGTAGCAAAATTACAGTTATGAAGTAGCAACAAAATAATTTTATGGTTGGAGGTCACCATAACATGAGGAACTGTATTAAAGATCTTGGCATTAGAAAGGCTGAGAACACTGCCTTAGAGGCAAAGATGGCAAGACTTCATCTTCATACTCTGGGCATATTGTCAAGAGAGACCGGTCCCTTGGAGGAGGACCACATGTTTGGTAAAGTGGAGGGGCGGTGAAGAAGAGGCAGGCCCTCGACGAGATGGACCTACAGAGCGGTTGCCTCAGTGCGCTCCGACACAGGAACAATGGCGAGAATGGTGGGCACAGGAGTGTGCGGTGTTTTGTTGTGCATGAGGTCGTTGTGGTTCAGAGCTGGCTTGCTGGCACCTAACAACAACAATAGCTACACTATGCAGAATAAACATGATCTCCATTCCATAGAAAAGGAAACTAAGGTTCTAGACTAAGGTCTAGTGGATGAAGACCAGCTAGCTACAGGGATCAGTTCAAACCCAGAGTCCCCACTTGGAGCTCCACGCTTTCCCACTATCCTTTATCTGACCTTGAAGCCTGAAGACTTCAACCACGAGTCAATCTGAAAAAGTGGCCAGAGTCAGAGCCCAGGGTTTGAGAAAGAGAAAGATGGAGAACAGGGTTTCAGCCACAGCCTGGGTGCTTCCTGTGGGATTAATGGTTATTTGTTGGGCTGTGACCCAAAGGGTCAGCAGTTTGAAATCATCCGTCACTCCCATTAACAGTTACAGTCTTGGAAGCTCACTGGGGCAGTTCTACCCTGTCCTGTAGGGTCGCTATGAGTCGGCATCAACTCGAGAGAATGAGTGTGGTGTGGTTTTGTGTCATTTAGATGAGGCCATCCCCTGAATCTCAGTGTGATTATGTGTAAAACACGGATAATATCTACCTTCTTTAGAGAGTTGAGATTGTGCATGTGGAAATAAAATGCTGTGTAACTAGTGAAACACTATGAAAACAGGAACTCCTGGTTAGCAATATTAATTAGTAATCATGGAAGAAAGCTAGAGCAGAACATCTCAGGCCATCGTCTCTACTCCTCCGAAAGACACCTGAGTTGTTAGCTCCTCCAAAAGGTACAAGATCAGAAGAAAATTAAGGTGATTTACAGTCACTTAGGGTAGGCCGACTCCCTACTCCAAGTACTCAGACACAGCTGTCCGGAGATCTTTGCCAAGCAGGGGCAAGGAAGGCAGAATGAACACTATGTTAGCATGTCACTGAACTCGAAGCTGGGAAAACAAGAAGAGATACTGCATCCCTCAACTGAATTGAGTTCTCTTGTCATACCTAACTAATTTCACCTATAGCCAGAGCCAACGTGAATGTAGTTCAAACAAGCCCTTGCACAAAAACCTCACACAATAGCCACACAGTTTTCAATTAAGACATTAGTATTTCAAACCTCTGACCCCCAGGCTCGGAAAGCTTTCTCCAGTCTTAAGGCATTCATGGCATAGGTTCCGAAATTGTCGATTCCCTCCTCCTGGCCTGCCTTCATGAGAGCGTCATAAAGCGCGGCAGCGTCTTCTCGCCTGTGGTACAGCTCCCAGCCCAACTCACCTGAAAGAAACCCAGAGGTGCCATGCCAGATTATTAGAGTGCATAACTAAGGCAGATAAAAGCAGGATAGATTCCTTTTCTGCACCACAGACCCTGCCAAATTTTTTTAGAAAGATCAATCCATAAAGAGTTACAACAACATTCCCTTCTGCAAAGGAGCCTGTTATCGCCTGGATGCTCTGTGCCCCATCCAGACTCATACGTGGCGGGCAAGATGTAGGACACTTCTTCTAAAGATGCATGAAGCCTGCGCGGCAGGAGTTAATCTCTACCCTGGAGCCTTGCTTCATAATGAGGCTTGACTATACTTGTATTTGCAAGGACAACATTGCTGGGTGCATAACTAGGGCCTCAAAGTTTATCAAGATAACGGGATCAAGGTTTAGGTACCTCACGCCCTTGCCCAGGAGTCACAAGGCTTGAAGATAAAGTCAACAGACAATTTTCCAAAGCCTCTTCATTATGGGCAGCCGTAGTCCATGGGTCCTTCCATTCCCACCTCTTCCCCTCTTGCCATGTTGCTCTCCGTCAGAGCTGGGGTCCCAAAGCAAAGGACATGAAGCCCAACCTAAATGGTCCTACTTATTTGCATTCTGGACACGGCTTTGCTAGGACTGGGAAGGAAAGGGAGAGAGGGCGGGGGAGGAGGCTAGGCTAGGCCGGGGAAGAATTACGGCCTCTCATCCTATGTGCTCCAACATTGAAGACTTCGTGTTGTTGAAGAGATGCGTGGGCAGCGGGTGGGTATTCCTTCTATGAAGGGACCAGGAGGTCTAGAGAAGATCAGAAGTGAGCACCAAGGGGGACATGAGGACCCTTCATTCATCTCTGTGTTAAATACCAACTATCTGCCAGGTCAGGCAATAAATGAAGACGTCCCTGGAAAAGGACATCATGCTGGGTCAAGTCCAGAGGGAGTGAGAAAGAGGAGGGCCTTCCGTGAGAGGGAGCGACACAATATTGGGCTCCAGCAGAACAACCCTGTGAGAAGGACGCAGGCCCTGGGAGGGTTTCGTTCCCTTGTGCACAGGGTCGCGGTGAGTTGGGGTGACCTGGCTCCTCTGAATAGCCCCGCACGGACTTAGATGTTGGAAGAGCATTTGGTGAGTGGGAATGACCTAGAAAGGTGCTGATATGGTACCAACGGAGGCCAACCTGAATGTTCCCAAGAAGTCTGCTGACCTGAATATTCTGTCGACTGGCCAACTGTTCCATGCCCCACATTGTCCCACTTGCTCATCTCTCCTTTTACGTAAGATCAACCAACCGGAAACTTGTGGAACCACTTGTAGCGACCGGCAGCGACTCTATAGAGCTGCCATAAGAGCTAGGTAGAAGAAAATTTCCCCCAAGGCACACTGACAAAAGTAAATGAGTCTATATGTACACGTTTGGCAGCTTCTTGGATAGATCTTAGAGACTTTGTCTCCGCTGTTTCTCAGTTCTCACCACTGTGTTGTTGTTAGGGGCCGTCAAAGTGGTTCCAACCCGTGGCAACAAGGGAATGAAACACTGCCTGACCTTGGCCTCTCCTCACCACCATTGCTGGATGTTAGTCCATCACGGCAGCCATGTGTCAATTCACTTACCCGTGTAAGAGATCCGAATGGCAGTGACGGGAATGTGGGAAACCTTTAAGGACTTGGTTTGAAGAAACTTGAAAACGCCATCACTGAGATCTTCAGAGGTGAGTTTCTGAAGGACCTTTCTTGCAAGTGGCCCTGCGACTCCAAGGACGCCAAGCTCGTCGGTTATGTTTTTAATTTCAACATCGTATCCACCTTTCACTGCTTCTTCTTCAATCCATCTGCATTTGAGTCACAAACAGGGTGAATTCTGGTTCCACCCCGTGTTCAGATAATTTGCATTTCCACCCCACATATACGGGATCAGATATATATATAAACAAACGCCTGGGAATCTGGTTAAACTATAGATTCTGAGTCAAAGCCCCAGTGTTAAATCTTACTCCAATAAGGCATTTTGGACCGAAAACATGCTCTGGGTCAAAAACTTCAGAAAAGTCCCCAGAATGTCATTTTATTTAACCACATAAATTTTTTAGAGCTAAGGAAACTGAGTCCCTGACACATTAAGCAAGTGTCTTTTAAACACTCACTTAAAAATATGGGAGTCATTTTTCATAGTATAGAGGATCCTTCCATTTAAATGAGCTCTGCTTCACAATTCTTTTAAGTAGTGACAGCCCTTTGCATTTAAACTAATGATTCATTCTTCAAAAATTAATTTAAAGCCAAATTTTCTCTAATGCCTCTACACCAGAGGCATGCTGCCACTGTTAAGGTTAATAATGCACCTGCCACCAGGCATAATTGCTTTGACAATCATAAGGAAGTGATTTTTTAAAAAAATCTCTAAAAGCTGGTTTGAATTTCTAAGTCTTGAAGGTAGGTGGGTTATTAAAACCCACCTACAGGACTGACTTATAATTTATTGAGCAGTAGTTGGTGCAATTCAAGTCTATCATAAAATGTTCACTTGGAATTGTACAAAGCTAAGCTACTAAGGTGGGCCCTAGTACATCTTGGATGGGAACATGTAATTTGAATCATTTTATAACTAGGGTGAGCCTCTGTCAGTTTAAAATATTTGTTAAACATCAATAGTATTTCAGATATGTGTATGTTAAAGACCCTGTGAAAGTAAGAGCCCAGGTAGCACTGTCAGGTGAGCACTGGATTGTTAAGGTCAGCAGTTCAAATCCAGCAGCCACAGAAACTAACTCAGGCAGGTGGCTTACTAAGATCAAAGATGGGCATCGGAGGCAAAAAGACTAAACTAAGATAATTACTTCCACCTGTTTCTCTCAGGAGAAAGCCGAGGCTATCTGCTCCCGTAAAGGTTTATAAGGGCCTTGGAAACCCTATAGGTCAACGGTTCTCAACCTGTGGGTCACGATCCCTTTGGGAGTTGAACGGCCCTTTCACAGGGGTCGCCCAATTCACAACAAAAGCAAAATGACAGTTATGAAGTAACAAGGAAAATAATTTTATGGTTGGAGGGTCACCAACAACATGAGAAACTGTATTAAAGGGTGGTGGCATTAGGAAGGTTGAGAACCACTGCTATAGTGGATCCCTGAGTTGATGGTTGTGTTTGGTTTGGGGGTATGCAAAGGTTCAGGTTGGTGGATTCATGATTTAGATCCAGATGTTGGACAGAGATCATGAAATACCACAAAGGGAGAAACTAACTCAGGCAGGTGGCTTACTAAGATCAAAGATGGGCATCGGAGGAAAAAAGACTAAACTAAGATAATTACTTCCACCTGTTTCCTCCTGAAAATGAAAATAATAAAACTGAAGACTATTAAGAGAATTAACTGAGATAATGGGTAAAAGGGATTTTGGCATATTGACCCTGCTTAATATATAGGAGTTGAATGTTGCTTGCTTCAGTAGGGTTCCCAGGTGGTGTAGTGGGTTATGCATTGGACTGCTAACCACGAGGTTAGAAGTTCGAAATCGCCAGCTGTTCTGCAGGAGAAAGAAAGATGCTTTCTACTTCTGTAAAGATTTGCATTCTTAGAAACCCACAGTCTTGTAAGGTTGCTATGACGCAGGACTGACTCGATGGCAGTAAGTTTAAGAGTCAGCAAACTCCATAGGTGGGTTTGTGTGTGTGTGTGTGTGTGTGTGTGTGTGTGTGTGTGTGTGTATGTGTGTGTGCACGTAATGTTCCTATCAAAGACATGGCCTTTACTTGGAATGATACGGTTTAAGAACTAACGAAGATGATCCTGAGTGACACAGTGGTTAAGCTCTTGGCAGTTGTTAGAACCCATTGGTCGTATCTTCAGGGGCAGTGGGTTTTGTTTTTGTTTTTGTGTTTTTCAGCACAAAGCAATTTTTATTTATTTACTTTTCTTTTTTTTATTTTTCTTTTTTAAAATAAATCATTTTATTGGGGGCTCTTACAGCTCTTATAACATTCCATACATCAATTATATCAAGCACATTTGTACATATGTTGCCATCATCATTTCCAAAACATTTTCTACTTGAGCCCATAGTATCAGCTCCTCTTTTTTCCCCCTCCCTCCTCCACCTTCCCATCCTGGTGTATCCTTCATCAATTATATATTGTTACTGTTATTTAGTATCATATATTATCTATTGTCTATTGTCTGCCTTCACCCACATCGTTAGTCGTCCCCTTGAGGAAGGGGCTATATATCCAACCTTGTGATGGGCTCCCCCTTTCTCACCCTTCCTCCTCCCTGACCATCCCCCAACCCTCATGATCTCACTACTCCTGTTACTGAGGGGGTTATCTTATCTTTCCTGAACTCCATGTGTCAGAGCTCTTATCTGTACCAATTCTCCGGTCTAGTGAGATTTGTAAGGTAGAACTGGGTCATGGTAGTGCTGGGGAGGAAGCATTCAAGAACTAGAGGAATGTTGTATGATTCCTCAGGGCTTTACTGCACCTTGGTTGAATCATCCATAACCCTTCTGTTGGGGGATATCCAATTGTCTACAGATGGGCTTTGGGGCTCCATGCCAACTCCCCTCTTTTGCATCAATATTGTTTGTTTGGGATGGCAGTGGGTTTTAAGAACTAAAGTTGTACCTCTCAGGACGGACAAACAAGCAATCCTAGGAAAGCCCGAGTCACTATATAATACATACAGAATGTTATGACCAGAGCAGTACTTACCTAAGATCATGAAGTTCAGATCCAGAGCCTGTTATTAACAGGAACTCCCCTGGAGACTGGTGGGAAACAGTCAGCTCAGCGTACACTCGGCCTTTTGGCGTTAACATGTGACTTATATTTGTGAAACCCACCTACACAGATCAACGTAAAATTACCCCTGGATGAAGTCAATATCTTATGGGTTCTTTCACTATAGCATGTATATAAAAGGGAAAACCCATATGAATCATACCATTTCTCAAACTCACTGCCATTGAGTTGATTCCAACTCATAGCGACCCTATAGGACAGGGTAGAACTGCCTCTGTGGGTCTCCAAGATTGTAACTCTTGACTGGAGTAGAAAGCCTCATATCTTCCTCCCTCAGGGTGCCTGTTGGTTTCAAACTGCTGACCTTACAATTAGCAGCCCAACATGTAAGTTGCTATGCCCCAGAACGACTGTTATTGTATCCTTTACACCAATGATATTAATTATCTGTAAGTCTACTAGATTTAAATTCAAGATGAATTTTGAAGCTCTCAATTTGAAAGACTAATTATACACAGCTTTCTTTTAAGTTTCCATTGGCATTAGTAAACAAATCTATCAAGACCTCCAATGATCATTCACTCAACAAAAATTTAAATGTGAAAATTACCTATTTTCTTGGTCAATTAAAAAGAAATTCTAATGTTAGACAGAAATTATTCGGACAGCTAAAAGACTAAAATTTTTTTTTTCAAGAGAGGATGAAGAATTAAATAGGTCACAATCCTGGACCCTGTGCCCCTGCAAAGCTATTTACCTTTGGAATGACATTTGCACACAGATAGTCCAACAGTTTCACGGAGTCTTGGCCTTTGATGTTAAACTTGCCAAAGGGCGACAGGTCAATCACCCCGACTCTTTGCATAACCTGTTCATGCTCGAAGCCCACAGGCTCAAACCAGTTTGTTCGACGAAAACTGGGCCTGAAAGACAATGTTTAATGTCACAAAACAACTACCATTCATTGACAGAAATTACAGAATCGAAAGAAAAAAAAAAAAAGTAGCCCTGCTCATCTAGAACTCCTATTTAGGAAAACAACGTGTGACCGAAAACCCTGTTCCACAAATCATTCGCAGATGTTGGAATGTGCCTAGCCTTTTAAGTTACTCATCTATCTCTTTGACCCAGGTCATAGTGAATAAAGTACTAATTAATTAGAACATCAAAGAAGACACATGGGCTTTCAAATCTGGAAGCACCCTTAGATGTTATACAGTCTGGTGATTGGCAACCTTGGCTACATACTAGAATTACCTGGAGCGTGGTATTTTTTAATGAAATCCAATGGCTGGGTTGCTGTAATTGACTCTTGCTCAGAGCAACTCTGTAGGACAGAGTAGAACTACACAGAGGGTTTCCAAGGCAGGGATCTTTTCCAGAGCAGATTGTGGCACCTTTCTCCAGCTCCAGACTAGTTAAATCCGAATATCTAGCACCTAAAATGCAGAAGAAATACTGGGCTTTCTACTCCCCTAAACAGCTAATGTCTCAGAAACCACAGGGGTCCCTCTGAGTCAGTATTCACTCCATAGTCCTGAGTCTGGAGCTCTGAAGAAGGTAAGAGCGTGCAGCCGGGATTGTGAACGGCTCGTCTAGCCCAGCGCTGCTCCAGCGTTCATGCACATGTCAGACCGTTCCTTCCACCTGTTCAAATGCAGGTCCTGATTCAGCAGGTCTCAGAAGGGGCCTCTGAGTCTGCTTTCTAACAGGCTCCAAGGTGATGCTGAAGCTGTTCATCCACATCTTGAGTAAGCAAGCCCTGGCCCAACATCTCCGTCTTTCAGAGAAAAGACATGACGTGTCTTTCCAAAGCTCTTACATGAATTAATAACAGCGCTGAGCCTGGAACAAAGGTCTTTTCTGTCTTACAAACAGGCCCTCTAATGTGTCTGCACTTCAGAGAAGGATACTAAGTCTGAAAAACAAATTTCTGCAGTTTAATCATTATATTGTAGAAGCAGCGTAGGCCAGATTCACGCAGCACAAGGTGAAGCATAGAACTAGTGTCTGCATTATTTAGAAACAGCAAGCCAATGTCTTGCCACCAGAAAACAAGAGAGAGAGAGAGAAGTCGAGATTGACTGCCTCTACAGCCTAAATTCATGAACCAACAATGGGCCCGCTAGTATTCTATGATCCAGCTAGACTTAGTCCTGAAACTAAAGAAAAAAAATGTTTTAAGATTACGTTTAATCGCTTCTAGGCCTTTTGGCTAAGATCAAGTGTGAAGATTAAGTTTATATGGTTCATAAAATAAGTAGATATCAAATCCTGATTAACCAAAATGACAGCTCAAAAAAATGTAGCTTAATTTTTGGATTTGCTATTTATTTTTTGTGGTTTATGGGTTCCCATTTTATTAAAAAAGTATTTACTCAACTCAACTCACTGCTATCAAGTCAACGTCAACTTAGAGTGACTCTATGGGACGGAGTAGAAACTGCCCCTTTGGTTTCCTGGACTATAAATCTACAGGAATAAACAGCCTCATGTTTCCCCCAATACATAATCACTCTTAATCTCAAGTAAGAAAGCAGTAGGTATCGGTTTAGAGCAATTCAGAGGGTTGTCTCAGGGGGATTTATTATGCTTTTGCATAAGCAGAAATACTACAGAAATGATCTTTTCCTCTGATTTATCCCCTTCCCCTGTGATTTGCATACCTGATTCAATTGAACATTCTAAACCCCTGTGAGCCCTCAGAACCTGGGGGTGGGGTGGGGTGGGGGGCTGTCAGAGGAACGGATTGGGCAGAGATGATAAATCTGCACTGAAGAGGACTCTCTGGGGCTTGGGTCATGCAGTAGGACCAGGTGTGGGGTGTGGGAGTGGATCGGTATGCTAAGTATGAATCGATGTCAGGTGGACAAGACCAGCGCTTCCACGGACAGAAAAGAATTGTGGTAGCCAAGGCTCCACAGTGCTCCCTGTAACGGGGTGGAATGACCAAGCGTGAGCGCAAAGTTGCACTTCCCTGATTTCACTTCAGCGCACGGGCCAGGTTGATCTTCCCCTTACTTGTACTGAGGGTCTTGCCCAGGTCTGTAGAACCAGTGTGGCTGCTCCCAGCCCGCGTGGAAGCCCATGGAGCACCTCGACTTCAGGGCTGTGTAGAGCCCGCTGACACGCGTTGTCGGCCTCCCGGCAAACCGCTCTTCTTTAGGATAACCAACTGAAAACAGATAACCCGCACTCTCAATAGCACATCATCAGAACACGATGGAAGGATTTCGAAAATGAAAATTACCAGATTTAAATTCCAGAAGCATGGTTACATGCAAGGACCTGACGTAGAAGACAAAGCCATCATGGATACCGAGGGTAAAGCCAAACTATATTTTAGATCAAAAATCAGTGGTGGCATTCACGTGTTAAATATGTACATTTATATACAACCCTGTTGTGTCTCAGAGATGCTGTGCCCCTTAGAATCCGAAACAAACCCTCCTCCAGTGAACAGAAGAAAGAGCATCTAAAATCAGAGGTTCTGAATGATCATTCTGGAAACACCCTTGTAGTTCAGCGCTCTCAAGGCCATTCTGCCCCACAGGGAGCCTGTGCACAACAGAACCAGCCATTCCCCGGCCTCTCACTGTCTGCACAATCGCTCTGTGCTCGAGCCCATTGTTGCAGCCGCTGGGCCAATCTACAGGTAAACACTGTGGACAATGGCAAATTCCCACGTTACCAATATTGTTGAGTCCATAGGACTCTCTTGCTTTGGCCTCGGTGTATTGAGTGGTTGTCCATTTTCCATAGCGATTGGGGTCCAGTTCTATCAGGTCAAAGGGAGGTTCTCCGTGCAAGATCCACTCACTGAGGTACTTCCCCACTCCACCAGCATGGATGATGCCGTATCTGTCGAACACAGGGACACATAATCAGTTACTGTCCCCAAAGGGCCTAAATGTAGGAGTATCCGATGTTATGTGCCACACACAATGAACATTAATTTTGCAGGGGGTTCTGGTGGCCTTGTGGTTATGCATTGCGCTGTGATCCTCAAGGTCAACCGTTCAAAACCACCAGCTGTTCCTCAGGAGAACATTAATTTTATGGCATATTTTCCCCCCTCAAAAATGGCATTTTTAGCTATCCAAATTAAACCCGGCCGGTTTAATAAGAGGAGTGCTGGGATCATAATGGTAATGCATGGGACTATCAACTGCAAGGTCAACAATTCGAAACTACCAGCAATTTCATGGGGAAAAGATTCAGCTTTCTATTCCAATAAAGAGTGACAGTCTCAGAAACCCACCGGGGCAGTTCTACCTTGTCCTATAGGGTCACTATGAGTCAGAATCGACTGAATGGCACTGAGCTTTTTATGGGGTTTATTTTGACACGTCAAGGGATGTGTTCCTTCTATACAGCACATGACTCTAAGCCAGCAGGAGTCCTGGTGGCTTCGTGGTTAGGTGTTTGGTTGCAATCCGAAAGGTTGGCAGTTTGAAACCACCATCTTCTCTTTGAGAGGAAGGCAGGGCTTCCTACTCCCGCAAACAGTTACAGTCTTGGAAACCCACAGGGGCAGTTCTACCCTGTCCTATCAGGTCACTATGGGTCAACATCGACTCAATGGCAGTGAATTTGATTTGGTAGAATGGAACATCCATTTTTTCTCAGACTGATGTTCTCAGACCCTTGGCCCATTATGTCAGAAGCATTCAGATAGGAAACCCTCCCAATGGACCTGTGGGGAAGAGGTGGGAGGGAATACTGAGCCCTCTGTATTCAGTCACTTGCTGGGAAGGCGTGCTTCAGAACCAAAACATGATTGTGGCAGACAAAGACTTCTTGATATCAGAACGAAGTGACCACCATTTTGCATTGGCCTGGCAAAGTTCTAGTCAACCACACTTGTCTAATGAAAATCCTTTAAGTCGAGAGACACTTCAGAGGAGTTGAGTGAGCAGGGGATCTAGAAGGAAGAACCAGGAAGAGGAGCTAGCTACATGAGCAGACATCGAGATGCAAGAAAATCCAGTAGTCCAAAACACAGCCACAGGCAGCCTCCTGACTTCTATGAGGTTGGAAGGAACCTTAGGAATGGAAATGTTAACTAAGTTTTCCCACGGAATGATACCAGTTTTGCTAGTCTATAGAAACTAAATATGGATTTGCTATGAAAATCACAAGAAGAAAAAAAAGGCATCAACTTATACTCCTCCTATGTCTCTTGGCAGTTAGGAAAACAAGTCTGGAGTATCCAAATTATTCATCACAATCGCTCGAAATTTCAAGAAGGAAAGAGAAATCAAATATATGCTTGATAATGCTTATTATATGCAACATATTTATATAACTGGATAGTTATTGGCTATAAAATAGTTAACATTATGAGATCTACAGATACTGCTTATAATACTTGGAACTCTATAAAGTTTTACTGACATTTATTGTGTATAATTGACAAAGCATTGTACCTAATATGCATTACATGCACTGCCGGCACTAGCTCATTTCTTTTAGCAATGTGGTTTTACCAATGAGAAAACCAATCCTGATTTACAATCAAGAAAGCCCTGCAGTATCAGGGTTCAAGAAGGTCATGAAAAAAAAGCCCAAAACAAAACAAGCCCAGAACATCATAGAAATAAACAGCAGATTCAAGATAGAAATCCCACGCTCTGACCCTAGAGTGTATATCCTTGTTATTGGAATTCACATTGACAATTGTTCGTAGTCTGTTTTCAGCCCAGGTGCACATGACAGATGTTACTCACATCCTTGACAAACGCCCTGAGTTTGGCCAAGCAGGTGCTTCCTGGGGTCTGGTTCTCATGCCACCAGGCTCTTTCCTGTTAAACAACGCGCTGGAGCAAACAAATGGGGCAGAGAGCTGCCCTTTGGAAGTAACCCTGAACCAACCAAATCTAGTTTACTTTTCAAAATGAAATCTTTTACAAATATCAGCTCTCTGCGTGCTAACAAATTACATGTTAGAAATGATGCCATACCAGTGAGTATTGCCCCACCTCCATCAAGAATCCCCAACTTAGTCTCAAAAAAGTAGGAAAGCGTGGAGTAAGCGAGGCCTCGGCATTATTCAAGGAGCCCTGGTGGTGCTGTCCCACCAGGGCCAGTCCCCCCAGGCACTCCGTGTGGAGGAAAATGAGCGATCTGCTCCCATAAAGATTTCCAGCCTTGGACACTGGGGGCGGGGTCACTGTGAGTTGGAGTAGACCCAACTGCAGTGAGTGCCGAGTTGGAAGAGACACCGGGGCAGTGGGTGGGTTCAGTATGGTTCTGGTTCTGGTTCTATTAACAGTGTACCATCGAGCATTCAGTTCCCTTCACCGAATACTTTCTTCATGGTGTTCGTGGAGAATTCACAGAGCTAACATTCATAAAGTCCTAACATTCATTAGGACTTTTCCCAGCACATAGTAGGTGAGCAACCCAGGGAGACGACTGGACCCTGGTAGAATCAGCATCAGTGTATGCTAATGTCTGCTTCACAGGATCCGAGTAAGGAGATCCTGTATGAGGTGGAAAGGGAGAGATGACCTTCCAACAATTCCATGGTTCAACCAGGTAGGGGAAACATTGGTATCCAGAACATGGAATAGGTATACTGTTAAAAGCCAACATGATGCTTAAGAAATATCTTAGACATTTCTATGTCTAAGTAAAAGGAAAACTAGTTTTAGTTCAGACTAAAGCTTTCATTTTCCCTATATCCCTTTATCTTCTTCCCCACTCAGCTCCCGATACATAAAACCTTGAACCGAGAGCATTCAGAGCAGGAGTCCAGCACCAGCTCAGTGCGAGTAAAGATAGTGCCTAGGCAGTTAGTAACCAGTGTCCTAAAGGAAGCAATTCTCTGCCTTATTTAGCAATAAGGTGATAAGTGTCTCACTAAAGTGTAAATATAATGTGGCCAGAATCATGGTCTGTTTATAACTCAGAGCTTGTCTATAATCTGGAAATCTTTGTTGACTGATCAGTAAATATCAAATCAATCATAACTCGTATATCTATGGCCAAGTGATTTTCTACGAGGGTGCTAAATCCAATTAATGGTGAAGGAAAAGTTTCTTTAATAATTGGTGTGGGAAATCTTGATTTCCACATGAAGAAGAATGAAACAGGATCCATGCCTCACCCCATATACAAGAACCAATTCAAATACCCAAATGTAAAAATTAAAATCATAAAGATTGTTATAAAAAAATGTAAAGGCAAAGCTATTGGACCAAATGCTTAATGATATATTATCAGATATAATAACAAAAGACAAAATAAAAATAGATAGATGAAACATCATAAAAAAATTCAATTCTTTAGTACACCAAAGGATTTTATCAACAAAGTGGAAAGATAGTATACAGATTGAGAAGACATTTTTGAGAGCCACATAACAAATAAGGATCTAATATGCAAAATATGTAGCTTCTGCCACTTAATTACAAAAAGACAAATGACCCAAACAAAAAGTGGTCAAGTATCTAAAAAGAAAATTCAAATTCTTTGAATATCCTTCAAAGATAATATTCAAATGGTTAACAAGCACATGAAAAAATATTCACCATTATGAGACATTAAACCAAAACTAAACCCACTGCCACTGAGTCCATTCCCATGCATAGCGACCCTATATAGGTGGCATAGTGGTTACGTGTTGGACTGCTAACCTTAAGGTCAGAAGTTCAAACTCACCAGCCACTTCATGAGAGAAAGATGGAGCTTTCTATTCCCATAAAGAGTTATGGGCGCAGAAACTCTCAGGGGCTATTCTACCCTGTCCTACAGGGTCACTATGAGGCAGCATTGAAGTGATGGCAGTGAGTGTGATATAAGGTATTGGAGACTGTCAGTCTTTATGGAAGCACACAGCCTGGTCTTTCTCCCATGTGACAGGTGGTTTGAACTGCTTACCTTGCAGTTAGCAGTCCAACACCTAATTCATGGTTTTAGTAGAGCACCTGTTTATTAGTCATTGGGAAAAAGACAAATCAAAAGCACAGTTCTAGCACCAGGCCTGGCCTAGAGCTGGCAATTACTAAATTCAAGTAGAAAAAATGATCAAATAAAATGGGGGGAAAAAGTAGAATATTAGAAAGTGTGAGATGATAGTAAAATGAGCTGGACATCAATATTGACCAAATTCATAGGATAAATATTAGAAATGAAACACCAAAGTGGCAATGGAATAAAAAAATAGGAAACAGCCTAAAGAATTATAAAAAAGAAAATCATATTGGACAAACATGGATTAAGATGAAAAATGCATCAGATTTATTGCACATTAGATATTTTAAATTAACTTTGCCACACTGTTTTATGAAAACATCCTTGTGAAATTGAGGCAAATAGACCTACATTTGAGAAGATATATGAATCATGGAAATGGCAGGAGATATGCAAAGAGAAATTTCCAGGAAATCATTTCCCATCTATGGGCGGATCTTTAAAATCTACAGAAGTGCTTAAACCATTATGTGGTTTAAGACTGACATTTTAAATGTATAGCTATCTCTCTCTTTTTTATAAATCATCTTATTGGGCTCCCTTACAGCTCTTATAACAATCCATGCATCAATTGTATCAAGCACATTTTACAAATGTTGCCATCATCATTTTACATGTATCTCAATGATCATAAAAGGGGAGGGGGAAAAACCCCTCTCTGGCCCTCCCGCATTCTCCCTTTTCAGAGATTATGATCCAAGACATATCTAAAATATATGACTTTATAGTACATGTTGAATTGCATGAGGGTACTCACCCAAAGCCTATAGCCACCCAGTAGTTTCTGACCCCCTGGTGGGGCCCCACCATGGGAAGAATATCAGGAGAATAAGTGATAGGACCATTGACAATATTGATGATGTCGGCCGTTTTCAAGACAGGCACCGTCTCCATAGCAGCTTCAACATGCTCCATGATTCGGTCAAGATCAGACTCGAAGAGTTCCTTTCCAAAACCTGAAAAGACATGCCACTGCCATCAGTGTTCTGCAGCTATACACAAAAGCTCACGTGTGTTCGAATTCTCCAAAACAGACTGCACTGAAAATGACCTGGGTTGTACGATCAATCCATGAGTACCCACTATGTTATGGAGAACAATCATTTTATTTTTCTTGAAAAAATAAAATCATGAAAAAAGTCAGCCTCCTAAAATGTGTGTGTGTGTGTGTATGTGTGTGTGTGTGTGTGTGTGTGTTTTAAAGTTCCAATCAAGCTGACCCCAACTTCTGGCAACCCATGTGTGGTTAGAGAACTGTGCTCCTTGAGTTCTCAATGGCTACTTTGTCAGTAGACTGTGAGGCTTTTCTCTCAAGGGGCCTCTTGGTGGATTTGATCCTCTAACCTTGCAGTTAGCAGCTGAGTTCCTTTTTAGTTAAGAGAACATTGAAATTCATTTCTAATACGTTTCTCATGTTTAATCCAATCACGATTCTTTTAAACATACAATCTAGTTAGTCAAGGGAGAACCTTCTCATTCAATTAGCCATAAGAGCCTGCACCTTACTTCTAAGTGAGAGACAATGGGTGTTTACAGTCTTACGAGGACCCTGGAGAAAAGAATGGGAAACGATTTCAAGATTTCAGTCAATGGGTTCTAGAATCCTTTTAATATAGCGTGTCAACAGGGAAAGAATAGCAACCTTATTTTTCCAGCCTGCTTCTATGCATATCCGAGGGCTAGAGATCTATGAAAACAGGCAGTCTTAGTACAGACATCTTCTCAGTCTTGCAAGGCACTGGGATATGAGGTAGGCCATCGATGAGCTTGCAAAGAACATCACCACCCACTCTGTGGCTTTCCCATACAGTCAGCTTCGAGCTCCTATTGGGGACTGTATGTTGTATCAGTGACAGTGGAGGCAAGCAGACTACTGGGATCAAACCAATACCATGGAGCACCCAGGTCAGCTCACAATCTGGCTCTTCTTCCAACTGCTGCCGTTGTTGCTGCTAGGTGCCCCCGAGTCTGTTTCGACCCATAGGAACCCTCTCACTACAGACCAAAACACTGCACAGTCCTGCGCATCATGACAATGACTCCTATGCCTGAGCCCGTTGCAAACACGGTTCAATCCGTCTCCCGAGGGCCTTCCTCTTTCTCGCTGCTCCTCCCCTTTCCCAAGCATGAAGTCCTTCCCCAGGGACTGGGCTCTCTCGACATGTCAAAAGCCTGTAAGACAAAGTCTGACCAACTGGTATTTTACAAAAATGTGTTTGGCATTTATTTGAAGGAGAGGCAGCTGAACTGTGGAGGAAGAGCTGACGGAGAGACTCGTAGATGATGACTCAGTCCTCCTCTGTGGTCAGGAGATAATCCACTCAGGCACAAATGTGTACCCACCTGCCACAGAAGGCTGTTTAGTGATCATTCGCTGTTTTCTGGGCAAACATATTTCAGGGACAGTGGGAGAGGACTCATCTTCTATATCAAGAAGGCATTAAAGAATAATTCTAGAAAGCACAATTTCTGTATTTCTGTATATACCCTGGAATACATCAGTGCAACAACATTTAAACTCCCTTTGTAGCACAGTGATTACGTGTGGAGCTGTTAACCATGAGGTCAGCAGTTTGAGGCCACCAGCCACTCTGGGGCAGAAAGGTAAGACTTTCTACTCTCAGAAACATCGACAGCGTTGGAAACCCACCGGGGCAGTTCTAATCTGTCTTATAGGGTCACCAAGAGTTTGAATCAACTGGATGGCAGTGAGTTTGGGTTTGGTTTATAAATTAACACCTTGTAATATTTAAGGTTGTGTGTCAACTGGGCTGGGCCATGATTCTCAGTGGTTTAGCAGTGTGATATAGCCATCCGTCATGATGACATTGGCTATGAGCAGCTCTGGTAGTTACATAATCTCCTGTCAACTTGAATGAAGGGGTGGAGTCTAACCTCTTAATCAATGTCAACGATGCCTTTGTATGGGCATGGCCTTCTCCTGAGGATTCTGGGAACTTCCTGTCTTCCTCCTGGAGGTGGGACACACACACACACAGACACACACACACTCTCTCTCTCTTCTGCTTTACATTCCTGGTGACAAGCCACATGGAGCCATGCTGATGGAAGCCAGAGCCATGGACCCATTGAACCTACAGGACTCATAGGCTAATATCGGACTTAAGGACTTGATCTGGACTGGGATGGGATGTTTTATTAATGCATAATTACTTCTTGATATAAAATTCTCTCTTAGATATATATGAGTGTCTCTGGATTTGTTTCTCTAGTCAACCTGGACTAACACAGCAGCCTAACAATTTAAAGTGAGTTCCCTCAGGGGTATTGCCTGCTCTCACTATACAAATTAATGTTCTGTCAAAGTTTGCTTGTTTTTGGTTGGATCTAGCTCCTACATATGGCTTATCATGATGTGACCTCAGGTTCTTGCCAACAGCCTGCTAAATTGACTGACAAACCAAGGAGCTATTAGCCTCTGCAGCCTATGAGTCTGCCACCTTACCTGCCAACCTTGAATTCATTCACCTTTGAAGCCAGAAGACTGCCTTTTGACCTTTTAACCATGGGGTTTCGGCCCTGCAGCTACAGGCGCCAGCAGAAGCCTCTGGCATGACATCTGGTCCACAGATGTGGAACTTATCAGTTTCTATAACCACATGAGCCATTTCCTTGAGATTGATATATCTATCCATCTGTCTGTCTATTTATCTATCTATATAAGCATCACTGGCTTTGTTTCACTAGAAAACCTAGCCTAAAACATTGCTGAAGCACCTGTGCAGGTAGTCTAATCTTTACTCTATCCAGAAGTCTTATTTCATGACAAATAAATACAAAAGATACATTTCCTTACAGGTCCTGAGAGGAAACCACAGGACCTCCTGCTTTTGAATAAAAGATTAGGCCTTTTCCAGACCATTTCTATAGTATGGGAGGACCTCAGTTTGCCATGACAACCCACTCATGCTGTGTTATAGACTGCTGGCCTTACATAATACACTGGATATCCTGCCTCAGATATATCTATATATATTCCCTTTTAACAGCAATCAGTGATATTGGCTACTTTTTTCACAATGTATCAACATTCTCTCTTCTTTTCATTCTGGTTGTTCTGGTCCATTAATGTAGATTTCCACTGTTTGATGATTTCCACATTCTGTTGTATCACCTTTATTTGGAACAAGCATAAATATTGATCTCTTAGATGGTGGGAAACTATCCGAAAAAGTAGCATCTGGGGTCTTAAAAATAAGCAGTCATCTAAAGTAACAGCTACGTCTACAGGGAAGAAGCACGCCTGCCTGTGTCATCCAAGCATTGTAAATAATGAAATCTAAGACAGAGGAAGGGACGGTATTCGAGTGTAAGCTATGAGCACCCAGTTTGCCGAAGGCTGTGGGTGACAGTGAAAGAGCCAAGTCCATTTGCAGGCCCCCACGTGGAGTAAGCATGTGGTGAATCCCCTCTGACCAGTGACTAGAGATGTGAATAGCTGTGCTATCCAAGTGCAGTGGAAAGTGGAATAATGCAATGGAGTTATATGAAAATGTAACACGTTCATAATTTTACTCCCTTTTGGCCCGTTTTAACTTTGTTCTAGTTTTTATTATTTTCTGTTAGTCTTTCAACTGAGGTTTTCTCTATTTTATTTTGTTATTGTTGTTGGGTTTTATTTCTTTTTCTTTGTTTCCTTTATATGAAATCCAAGAGGTGATTTATAGACATAGTAACTGGATTAAATTTTCCTTAGGGTTATGGAAGAGGAGGTTGGTGGAAAATTGGGAGCTAATAATAATGAGTACAAAAAAGAAGGAATGTTCTAAAATTGATTGTGGTGATGATTGCACAACTCTTTTTGAATATGTTTAAACTATTGAATGGTATGATATGTGAATCGTATGCTAATAAGACGGTTAAAAATTTAAATATCTGGATTTCCTCCAGTCGCTTGGTCAGGTGACTTGTCTTCTAAATCTCATGGCACAGACACACAAGCACCGCCTCCTCTGCACTGGTTTGTTGAAACATCTCGGTATTTAATCAATTCATGATGGTTTTTTGTCAATGACATGTGCAGCTTGGACTCTGTTCTTCAATATCATTGCTTTGTGATTATATGCTACTCCCTGAAATGGTTGCATTTTGGCAGTTCTTTTTGGTACACTGATGATACTGTTTATTTTGAGCCAGTCTTTTATTCAGGAGTTACCTTAGTCTCCACTGATCCAGTAAATCTGGCCTTTTTAAAAGAATTTAGATTTTGAAAGAAGAAGGCACGGAAATGAGAACACTGGAAGAAAGTGGGATACACGGCGGTATAATAAATGGTCAAAAATAAATAAATAAATAAATAAATGGTCACCAGTTGTCTGTCAGTTTGTCATACTTTGGTGGCTGAGAGCTTCCAGACTAAGACTAGACAAACAAGAAGGAATAGACTATCCAACTCTGAAGAATTAGCCATGAGACAACTTTATGGACAGCCTCAAACATTGTTGATGTTTTGGAAAATATGATCTTAGTGAGAGAAATAAAGCTGGAGATCACATGATATAATTTTGCAAGACCAATGATGTGTCCAGAGCAAATACCTTTTTTCAACAACAAAAAAGGTGACTATGCACATGGACTTGCCCAGATGGAATTCACAGAAATCACACTGATTCCATCTGAGAAATCACAATGGAGAAGTTCAATATCAGCAGCTAAAACCAGACTAGGGGCTTACTGTAGAACAGTTCGTCAATTGCTCATATGCAAATTTGGAATAAAGCTGAGGATAATGAGAACAAGTCCACAGGAGCTAAAATACGACCTGGAGTCTATGCCACGTGAACTTCGAGAGCATCTCAAGAACAGATTCACAAATTGAACACTAATGACAGAAGGCGTGGAGAGCTGTGGGAGGACATCAGACCATCATTCATGAAGAAAGCAAAAGATCCAGGCATCAAAGAACAAAAAATCATATAATTGTGTGCTCACCTCCCTGATA
>NW_022111373.1:72069517-72071498 GCF_000313985.2 Echinops telfairi | reverse complement strand
TATGTATGGATTGTGATTAAAGAAAAGAAAGAAATATCCATATTGTATCAAGTAGAAAGATAATGTTTTGAAAATGATGATGGCAACACATGCACAAGTTTGCTTGTTGGAATTGATTTATGGATTGTTTTAACATCTGTAAGAGGCTCCAGTTAAATGATTTTTAAAAAAGAGCGAGAAGAAGATGGGAAGAATACAGTCACCATACCAAAAATAACTAACCCATATTCCATCATTTCAGGAAGTAGCATTTGAACAAGAACCAATGGTGCTGAAGGTAGAAATTCAAATAGCACTGATAGGATTAGCCAAGAAAAGGGTTTACTTATGCTTATTTATTTTTTATTGACTATGCAAAGGCATTTGACTGTGTGGATCATAACAAACTATGGACAGCCTTGAGAAGAATGGGAATTCCAGAACACTTTGCTGTGCTCATGGAGAACTTGTACACGGATCAAGAGGCAGTTGTAAGAACAGAAGCAGGATAGACTGCATGGTTTAAAATCAGGAAAGGTGTGCATCAGACAGGTTGTACCCTCTCACATTTATTTAACCTGTATGTCGAGCACATAGTTAGGGAAGCTGGATTATATGCAGAATGCAGCACCAGGATTAGAGGAAAGCAACTGCGGCGATATGCAGATGACACAACCTTACTTACTGTGGGAGTTACATAATCATTTATCAATTTGAGGATTAAGAATGAAGGGGGGGAGTCTAGTCTGTCAATAGCCAATGAGGCCTCTGAGATCATAGCCAAGGAGATCATAGCCAATAAGGCCTCTGTGTGGGCATGGCTTTCTCCTGAGAATTCTGGAAAATCTGGATTTTCCTCCTTGGAGATGAGAGACACCATCTCTCTCTCGGTTTACTCCCTTGCGGAGATGCTCTACTGAGAAGACACAAGGCTGACTCCCTGTGAAACATCCCTGAGGAGAAGCCACGTAGACCTATCCTGCTATAGCCCTGGGAACTGGAGAAGCCACACAGAGATCCCTGACAGCACTGAGATGCTTACAATGCCACTGGATCCAAAGACTTTCTATCCACTGGCCTGTGACTGTCCTGCATTCGGCATCATTGCATGTGTTTTCATGAGGCTGAAGAGGACTTTATAGATTGGTATCTGACATATCGGCTTTGACTGGACTGGGCTGGGATGCTTTTTTACTGTACAATTACTCTTTATATAAAATTCTCTCTTGGACAATATGAATTTCTGTGGATTTGTTTCTCTAGTCTACCCATACTAATGCACTTACTGGAAGTAAGGAGGACTTGAAGACTTGCTGATGAGGATCAAGGATCGCAGTCCTCAGTATGAAATACAGCTCAATGTAAAGATAACCAAAAGCCTCACAATTGGACCAATAGGTAACACCATGATAAACAGAGAAAAGATGGAAGCTGTCAATGATTTAATTTTGCTTGGATCCATAACCAGTGTCCATGGAAAAGATTACAGAATGCATTTTATTGGGTAAATCTGCTGCACAAGACTTTTTAATGTGTTGAAAAGCAAGGGGGTTACTCTGAGGACTAAAGTGCCCGGACCTGACCCAGATTTTCTTTTCTTTTTTTTCAAACTTTGAGTTATTTGATTAAGTTCTTTGCAAGAATCTAGAACACCCATTTGTGAGCACAAAGGTAGCACGCGCGTAGCCTTGGAGCTGGGAACAGCTTTGATTTTTGCCAAAATCTGGGAGTCCACGGCTTTCTGATCAGCCTTGCACTGATCTGTGATCTCGTACTTCTCTTTCTCCGTGTCAAAGATCTCGCCTTCTTGGTGTCTGGGCTTCCGCAGCTGCTGCTTCTTGAAGTAGGCGTCCGTGGATGCTTGGGGATCTTCACACCACGGATGTCAACTTTGGCGGAGGTGGCGATGACACAATTCTGGTGAGGATGATCAGCATGGTCCCTGGGGTTATGCTGGCGCGCAGTCTCCTGACATGCTGGCTGAAGGGCTTCTTGCCGTGGC
>NW_022111373.1:72064728-72068182 GCF_000313985.2 Echinops telfairi | reverse complement strand
CACAAACATGTTTGTACATATACCTACAGATCACCTATACGCATGCCTGCCTATGCACATACATGCATGCATATATACATGTGTAAGCACACACATAAAAGAAGCTTGGAAGTCCAGTGATTAAGTTTTCAGTTGCTAACCAGTTAATAGTTCAAACCCACCAGCTGCTCTGTGGGAAGCTGAGAACCAGGAAAGAGTGTATGCAGACAAATTCTCTATGCTCATATTTTAAGGAGTCTGAGAGGCCTAGACTCTTGTGGAGGGAGCCTTTCATGGCCGTGTGTTGGAGATGTATCCCAGTCATATTCTCCTAACTAACGTTATTCTCCATGATATCCCCCTGTAACAATGTTTGCAAGCACGTGGTTGCTTACTATGTTCTCGAAGGTTAACTGCTGAGGGCTGTCTGCCTGAAGATTATCTGCCATCAAAAGCAATCAGACCATCTAACCTTAAGTATGGCCCACTCCCTTCTGAGAAGAATCATAGATTGTTCCCCCGGGAGAAGAGCTCAGGAACACCTAACCTCAAGCCAGCTCAGGGGCATGCCCGAGATTATGTAAGCTTGTTATGAGAATACATTGCCCTCTCTCTGGTTCCAGCCATCATGGAAGAGGTGAGCACCTGCATGTCTTGTCTGGTGTTTCTTCAATTTACGCTTCAATTACAGAACTGCCCCTTGGAGCCACTCTGTTGTGGAGGCTGCTCCCCACACTGCTCATGAGAGAGGCTAGTCTGCCTCAATAAAGATCACAGCCGGGGAAACCTGATAGGGACGTTCTCCTCTGAGCCACAAACAATGACAATGGACTTGATGTGAATTAAACACATACGCATTGTTGGTTATCGTTGCTGTAAAATGGCGTATGTCATGGCATCTGCTAAAGATGCCCCTTCTTCTCTGTACTTCTTAGTGTCATCCTTTACCTTGGTCACATTGTGCAGACTTCACCCACATTCAGTATTGCCTTCCCCATTACCAAAAATGACAAGTGTCAACTACCTAGAAAGTGATTCCCTTTCTCTCCCTATCCTATCTCTGGTAACAGCCAAAAAATATTGATTTTATATGTATGCCAATTCCTCTCTTTTTATACCAGTGAGATCACACACTATTTGTCCTTTGGTTAGTCCACTTAGCATAGTGTCCTCCAGATGCATCCATGCTAGAAGATGTTTTATCAACTCATCATTATTCTTTACAGTTATGTAGCATTTCGTAATGTGTGGGGTAAGTCACACACAATGAGTAAGTCAAAAAGTATTGCTACTGGGGTTCTAGTTCATACAAGCAAAACATGTCTTGTATGTCTTATTACAAGCAAAACATGTCTTATTACAAGCAAAACATGTCTCTGCAATCAGTTAGTGGTAGAGACAAATAATATACTTATCTTACTCTTAATACACGTCTCTAACTAGGGTACCTTAAAAAAGAAGGCCAATCAAAATAGTGGTCTCTGGCGGGGAATCTACAGGACCAGTTAAACTCAAGGAAGAGTGGTTGGTTTAGAAGATTATGGAGGGTTTTTGGTGGTTTTTTTTTTTGTATCCCAAAGGTATGATCTTGATAGACTATCTTGAAGGGCACAGGACGACCATATGGGCTTATTACAAAGAAGTTTTAAGAACATTTAAAACCGCATTGGTGGGAAAAGGCCAAGAAAGTTGTACCTAAAAATGTTTTCCCATCATGACAGTGCACCTGCTCATTCGCAGAGGGCTTACAAGAATTTCATTGGGAAAACTGACCCCATCAACACTACAGCCCTGATTCTGCCCTTTCCGTTTTTTCGTTCCCCAAACTCGAAGAACACTTTAAAGGAACGTGGTTTCAGTCCTTCAAGATTGACAAAACTATCATCTTTGAAATGGGGAAACTGAAGAGCACAGAATTCTCACCCACTGGCAGCAAGTCGGTGCCAATGCATAGAGCTGCTATAGGACAGGGTAGAGCTGACCCCGTGAGTTTCTGAGACTAACTACAGGAGTAGAAAACCCTGCTATTTCTCCCTCCATGCGGCTGGTGGTTTTGAACTGCTGACCTTACAGTTGACAGCCCAATGCATTACCAATAGTCCACCAGAGCTCCTAGGGAGTGTAAGAGAGATGGAAATACTGCCTTCAGACATATATAGGCCTAGATGGAAGATATCTTGAGAAACACTGATTTCACATTTTGATGCTTTTGTTTAATAAAGGTTTTGTATCAATATGATTTCATACCAATACTTTTTGACTTGCCCTCATCTGTGCCACAATTTGCTTATCTGTTCACGTATTGATGATCACTTAGGTTGTTTCCATCTTTTTGCTGTGGTGTCTCAGACAACGTTGTGTTTCCAACCCCAAAGCACAATAGAAATTGTATATCCAAATGCTGGGACTAGACGAGGCCACAGGAGCCGGGTTGGTGGGCAGAAGGTTGTCCTGGGCAGGTGAAAGCATGCCTGCAACCTTCAAGAGCAGCTAGGGTGTGCTTCCTCCGCCTCCCCACCACCCACCTTCTCCCTGCCCTCCCAGAGGCCTCACTCTGCTGCCATCGTTCACCATTGTTCAGCCTGCGGGCAGAGCTCACCTCCAACCACTCACCACCAGCGTTGCAGGCGACTAGTATCGCGGGGTCCTTTTAGTTCAGACTTTTACACCTGCCATTTGATGAACCCACCTGGAGGGACTCCACCGGTGACCCAGGAGTCCTGAAGTTGCATTTTCTCCTGACTTTCATAAGGACCAAACAGAAGCCCATCCCTCTCCTGTCGGAGGTAATAAGATCCTTCCAGGTCACGAAGCACGGGGAGCTCTCGTTTCAGAGCTTTCACTTCAGGGATAGTTGAGGTAACAACATACTGGTGTTGAACCGGAACGAGAGGATGCTCCAGTCCAATCATTTTACCAACTTCACGAGCCCAAAACCCTGGAACACAAAGGTATTTCTAAATGGCATCATATATAGACATCGCACATCTAACAAAGGTATAACAATGTACTGTGAAATAAAAGTATTTGGGAAAAGCCTGAGTATGCATGGAAACATCTAAAGAATGGCATAACAAATTTTAAATATTTTGCTCTTGTAAAATCGGGTAGGGGAAAAGAAAAGAATATATTACAATGAAAACAGGGGTGTCACCGAATTGTAAAAATGTTGAAATGGTAATGTTTTATATATATATATATATATATATATATACATACATACACATAAACACCCACACGAGCCCTCATGGCCTTGTGGACTGTTAATTGGATTACTAATCACAAGGTCTGCAGTTCGAACCCACCAGCCACAGGAGAAAGATGAGGCTTTTCTTCCCTGAAGATTTACACCCTCAGAAACCCACAGGGGTGGTTTGACTGCCTAGAGGGTTGCTACGAGTTAGAATCAATTCGATAGCAATGAGTTTGGTTTTAGAATATAAGAGGGAGCTTCAAAAAGTTCCTCAAAATGTGA
>NW_022111373.1:72062889-72063518 GCF_000313985.2 Echinops telfairi | reverse complement strand
GAGTTCTGAAATCTTCATTTACCTTCTATGAAGGTAAGATGTAGGCATAAACTTATCCATTAGAAGTCCATCTGGAACCCAGATCACCTACCCTTAAAGTGCCCAGGTGAGTTTCCCTTTAACGACCTAAACATCATGCTTGGGTTCTGCCGTGCTGTTTTGGCCTCATTGCTCAGTAAGTCACACTTTTACAGTGACCCCAGGAATGGGTGTCAATTTACAACCCAACATCTGGCCTGTGGGTATCAGAATGATTTGTTGGTCTTTCAATAGTTTAGAGATTTGATTTGGTTTTGCTAGCAGGAAGATAGGAAATTGTAACATCAGGATCTTATAGGAAAACAGAGTAAAGTCACAGATTCAAGTAATAGATACTAGAGCAATTTGCGAACTACAGAAAGTCAAAATATTTAGCCTAACAACTCAAACCACAGCTGTATACTCAATCTACTTGTTTAATTCAAAACATACATTGAAGAAAAGAAATTCTACCCCATGTAAGCATAATTATGAATTTCTGAGTTCCACTCCTTGCTTATTATTACACTCTATCTTTAAAATAGGACCCTGGTGTCATAGTGGTTATGAGTTGGGCTGCTAACTGCAAGGTCAGCAGTTTGAAACCATCC
>NW_022111373.1:72059056-72060535 GCF_000313985.2 Echinops telfairi | reverse complement strand
GATAGAGTAGAACTGCTCCAGAGGGTTTTAAAAGCCATGTTCCTTCCAAGGTAGATCACCAAGCCTTACTTCCAAGAAGCCTTGGGAGGTGGGTGGTAGTGGTGGTGGTGTCTGAATCACCAACTTCCAATCAATAGCTTAGCACTTTACTGTGCTTAAGACTCCTTAACCAAATCCTAAAACCAAACCCACTATCAGTGAATCCACTCTGACTTATAATGACCCAATAGAATGTTTCAGAGCCAGTAAGTCTATACAGACACAGACAAACTCATCTTTCTCCAATGAAGCATCTGGGGAGTTTGAACCAGAGACCTTGAGATTAGCAGCCCAGGACCTATCGCAAAATGCCATCAGGCCTCCCTAAAATGATTCCTTAGATGGGTACTAACAGTCCCTATTTTCCAAACGGGCAACTTGCCCAAGCAACACAGAAATCCCCAATCCCTTATGTGAGTAGGTAATAGAGGCTTTATATCTGGTTTCTTTAACTAGATTGCAGTGCTGGCCTGGTGACTTTGGGAGCCATGGTAGTGCAGTGGTTAAAGCACACATGGTACTACTTAAAAGATCAGAGGTTAGCTACTCTCCATAGGAGACAGACGTGGCAGTCTGCATGTGTAAAGATTGATAGCATTGGAAACTACACAGGGCTGTTCTACCCTATCCAGCAGGGTCACTGTGAATCAGAATTGACTCAATGGCAGTGGTTTGGCCTGGTTTGGGGACTGATAACCTTACCCAATTTGTGAGACACACTGCTCTCCCTGAAGAAGCCTGGGAAACATCCCATCAGCCAGCATATTCTCAAACCACATTGATGCAATGCCATCCACAGATGCCTGCTTTCATTTCCAAAATGAACCTCTCTTACCTTCAGTTCTATCCAAAGTCCCACCCAAGCCTTTTTACCCAATCACTGAGGCTTACCCTTTAGGGCAGTGATTCTCAACCTTTCCAATGCTGAGACCCTTTCATACAGTTCCTCATGTTGTAGTGACCCTCCAACCATAAAGTTATTTTCGTTGCTACTTCATAACTGTAATTTTGCTACTGTTATGAATGAGGAGACCCCTGTGAAAGGGGTCCCACAAGTTGAGAACTGCTGCTTTAGGGAGCATTACCCCTGAGTTGGGTTTTCTTAAAATAGACTTGATAATAATTAAACACACACATGCATGTATCCTTCCCTTACATTACTACACATAATTAGTTAAATTTTTCCATGGATGTGTGGCAGTTGAGAATGACTTCACATTCAGGTGACCTGTTAGAAAGTGTAATAACTCCTATGCAACCACGAGGTGTCGAAGGGATCATGTATAAGGCATCATCAGAACAAAAAAATCTTACCATAGTGAATGATGGGGGGAGTGCGGAGTGTAGACCCAAAGCCCATTAGTAGGCCACTGGAGATCCCCTTGCAGAGGGTCTCGGGGAGGAGATGAGCCAGTCAGGGTGCGATGTAGCAACGATGAA
>NW_022111373.1:72057779-72058956 GCF_000313985.2 Echinops telfairi | reverse complement strand
CTTCATAACTGTAATTTTGCTACTGTTATGAATGAGGAGACCCCTGTGAAAGGGGTCCCACAAGTTGAGAACTGCTGCTTTAGGGAGCATTACCCTTGAGTTAGGTTTTCTTAAAATGGACTTGATAATAATTAAACACACACATGCATGTATTCTTCCCTTACATTACTACACGTAATTAGTTAATTTTTTCCGTGGATGTGTGGCAGTTGAGAATGACTTCACATTCAGGTGACCTGTTAGAAAGTGTAATAACTCAAGAAGCTAAAGATACAAGTTCAAGTTTGGGCCTGGGTCACACCTGGTAGACCCAGGTCTCTGCAAGTAGAAAACGAGTGGGTTATTAGGGGATTTCAGCTGTCCCTCAATACTCAAGGATGCGAAACTAGAACACAGGAACATAAAGGACAGATGATGAGATATGCTTCCCAATGTTCTGGAAGGAGAAGCGCTAAGTCTTTGAGACAAATGTGACCAGAAAGGAACGAGAGAGGGAGAGACCGAAAATCTCCAGGAGTGCCCTAAAGAGCAGATTGAGAACCAAGGTAAGGCTCTGGTTTGGGACGCTACTGGGGTTCATAGTGTAAAGAAGGAGTGGAAGCAGGAAAGAGGAACAAAGCATATGTTGGCAGAGCACAATCCGGAGCAGAAGAACGAGCCCTGAAGGAGAGTGCCATAGGATAATTACAACTATTACTGTCATTATGACAGCTAATAGTTCTTAAGTGATTTCTATGTGGCTGTGATAGTTGGGTTTTGTGTCAGTTTGATGAGGCCAAGGTGTGCAATTCTCCCATGATGCAATCTAACACAGTGTGGATGGGATCTTCTGTGAAGAAGCCAAGTGGTTGTGGGAAGACTAGGGTAGAGTGTCAGCTTCTTAATCTGACCACACTCCTGATACAGTTGAGGGAAGTTTCTTGAGGGTTGTGGCCTACTCAGTACAGATGGACACTGTGGAGAAGCAAGCTCACTTCTTCTGCTGGATCTGGTTCATCAATCTCCTGTCATGTTGTCTGCCGATCCCAGGAGCCATCAGCAGACTACTGACCTTGGATTTACCAGCCTGTGGTCTTCCTGATTCATCTTCCTGCTCCCTGGCTTGTTGGTCCCCAAAGCTACACAAGTCCGGAGAGGTCTCCAGCTTACCATCTGACCTACAGGCTTGAACCAGACT
>NW_022111373.1:72050086-72057679 GCF_000313985.2 Echinops telfairi | reverse complement strand
AGTGTAAAGAAGGAGTGGAAGCAGGAAAGAGGAACAAAGCATATGTTGGCAGAGCACAATCCGGAGCAGAAGAACGAGCCCTGAAGGAGAGTGCCAGCTTCCTGTGATTGGGAACTGCAAGGTCAGCCATACAGCAAAGTGACCCAGGCTTTGTGGCTTCAAAACAGACCAGCTGTCTAACTTTAACTTGGGGACACCGCCGTGTTTCATAACAATGTGCACAATCGGGAACGTGACTTTACGGCTCTCTTTGCCACTTTTTTTTAAAGCACTAATTTAAAGTAAAAGCCACCAAACGAACCAGCTACGATGCTTACCTGCAGCATTCACAACTCGATTTGCTCTCAAGGAGCCTTGTGGAGTGTCAACCTCCCATGTTCCATCCAGCCTGGGTTTCAAAGAAGTCACTGGAGCAGGATATTTTAAAAGGGCACCGTATTTCCTAGCACCGGCAGCCAGGGCCATAGTTAGCGAGTAAGGATCGATGTGACCGTCTCCAGGATTGTAGAGTCCAGCCAAAATCTAAAGAGATCACAAGGTCACGATTCAAGTCAATATACACGTAGTAGTCGATGTAAATTTATCTGACCAGAAATGCTTCGTAAAACTCTTAACTACCATCTGGCACTTGGCATCAGAGGGATCCGCAGTGCTGTTTCTGAGCCTGAGCCCAGGCATACATGAGCACTGAGTAGACAGGCTTGCACTTGTCTCCAGCCTCCTTCTCGCCGAGTGATGGAACCCAGGTGCCCATTTAGACACACAGTCGCTGAGACAGGGTCCCACAGTAAGTTTCCCAGCCTCTCTCCACCTACTAGCTTGGACTATTATTGAATTCGGGTCAGTGGGGTGTAAATGTGAGTGTTGTGTGGCAGCAACCAGGAACCATTGTAAAAAGACAACTGGCAATAAGCTCCATCTGCTTACACCCTTGTCTCTTCCTCCACCCCACTGTCTGGAATGCAGAGAAGATGGTTGGAGCCCTAGCTGCCATCTTTGAATAAAAGCGCATGACTCAAGGCAGGCTCTAGAAATGGCGGATCAATGACCTGGAAGCGACTGACTGCCCAAACTCACTGCCAATGAACTGACGCCCAGCAGCCCACTGCCCCTGGGTTTCCGGGGCTATCAAGCTTTATAGAACAAAGTGAAGTTGGATCTCATCCACTCAACAAAAATCTAGTGAGCACCACATATGTGCAAGGAACTGTAGTCAAAAGCTGTGTCTATTGAGATAGCTATGTGACTTTTGTCCTTTATCCTATTAATAAAGTTATTTGATTATTTTTCAGATGTTGGACAATCTTGAATTTTAGGGTCAATCCCTTATGGTCATGGCATAAGACAAATTCATGATGGTGCGGGCTCACCACAAAGCATCCCAAATTTGTCATATAAGAAGCTATCAGCACAGCTTTGCTAGTAGCAGAGATGGCATTCCATGGGAGACCATGTAGTGTGACATCCATGTGCCACCACATGGCTGTCACAGAAAACTGCTCCGCACTATAGACAGGGGAGTGTGCACCACCCATTAATACCTCCCGGGGCAAACACCTCCAGCCTCCAGATCAATATAGAGACCCTTCAGCGATCCTAACTACTGAAGAGATAATCAATCGGGAAATGTACACATCTGCTTCCAGGCACAGGCTCGCCTGGTATGCCAAAGTAGGATATGCCATGGAGACAGACGGCCTGAGTTCTAATCAGCTCCGGCTCTTTCTAGCAGAATGAGCTTGGATTTACGATGTAAACTGTCTATGCTTGTTTTCTGATTAGAAGTAACCTATGCCCCATAATATTACTAGGATGTTCTTCCACAGGGACTGGTCTCTCCTGACAGCATGTCCGAAGCAATATGCAGATAAGGCCCACCTACCCAAGTCACGGGATTTTTAGTCACCTGACATGCATGTGAAAATGGGACATGGAATAAGGAAGACTGGAGAAGAATCGATGTTTCAGCTCTGGTGCTGACAAGGACTCGTGAAAGCACTGGGGACTGACAAAAACCAAGCAAATCTGTCCTGGAGGAAGCACAGCCCAGGAGCATCATGGCCGAACTTCTCCCAGGACGAAGCGTGAGACTGTCTCGGGGGCACTGGACCTGTTCTCAGGGGAGACCAGTCCTCCGAGAAGATCTCTATACTTGGTCAACTAGAGGGGCAGCAAGAAAGAGGAAGGCCCTTGAGGATGGACTGACGCAGTGGGGCTTCACCCATGAGCTCAAACGTAAGAAAATTTGTGGGGATGGATGCAGGGCTGGGCAGGGTGTCCTTCTGTTGTACACGGGGTCGCTGTGACTCAGAACTGACTCCAAGGCACTTAAAAGCAGCAATATTGCAAAGGTTCAATGAAATCATGCATGTAAGCGGTTTTGCCATACTCATTGGTACACGAATATGTGCTTAGTAAATATTAGTCATTTTTCTTGCTATTCAAAGGAGATTATCATCCAGTAGGAAAAATCAATAATTTCCTTGTTAGGTGGAATCTCTCAGCTATTTAGGAGGTAAAGCTAGACCCATACCAGGCACAGCATCTGTTAGTTAAGTACAGCTATGAGCCCAGCTGACAATTGTGTGGCAAAATACCATAGCACTTCTTGATTGTTTTCACATTTCATAACATAATCTTTCAATTCACATATTTATCACACCTGGTTATCTTTTCAGTTTGTAATTTTCAAACACAATTGTGTATAGAAACCCTGAGACCCGGGGGCACAATAATAGGACCTACTGGAAAACATTCCCTCAGCTGTTAGGTGGAGAACAAATAAGGCCGCATTCCTTATTTCCCATCTACCAAACAGGATGGCTCCAATGCTGTGAGTTCTATTCTGACTCCTGATGACCCTGTGTGTGTGTGTGTGTGTGTGTGTGTGTGTGTCACAGTAGTACTGTGAATTGGTGAAAGGTTTACAGAGCGGATCAGTTTTCCACTCAACAATTCATGCACACTTTGTTTCAAGTCATTGACTACACTACCCACAATGCAACATCACTAATCCCACGTCCTCCCTGTGTTTCCTGGCTCCTAACCCTTCCTGTCTTCTGAACTTTGTTCTTGGGCAAATGCTACTCCTTTGATCTCACATGGTTGACTGTTCTAAGGTATGCATGCCTCATTAGCATTTTTGTTCACCTCATAGAACTGTCTACCATTTGGCTGAAGATTGAGGCAGGGGGTAAGCCCAACTCCAAACATGAAGGGTGACTAAGGACACTTGTCTCAAGGGTTCCAACAATCTGTCTGGCCAGTAAGCCTGGTCTTTTTTATGATTATGAATTTTGATCTACATTTTTCTCCTTCTATCCAGGGCCTTCTAATGTGTTCTATTGCACAGTGATGGACAGTGGTAACCAGTCACTCTCTCCGTCTGGTCCCGGGTCCTATAGACTGATGTTTGCATCGTTCATTGATCCATTGGACTAATTGTTTTCACTCTTCTTTCCTCCAGATAGGGAGAGACCAATAGTTTTACCTTTGATGGCTGCTCGCAAGCTTTAAAGACTCCAGTAGCTACTCACCAAACAAGAAGTTACAACATTGCCCTCAAGGACTTCGCTATGCCGACTGGCTTTCATGGCCCCTGCGACCCAGTAACTCTTCCTTCAAGGTGTTTGGTTTTGATTAAGGAGTTTTCATAACTATCCTAATCTCCTGCCCACTCTACCATCTGCATGGATACGTTTGCAGCTTAGGTAAATATGAGTATATCGGTAGAAATGTCCTCTGTATTCATGGATATTGCCCCAGTCTCCTTTGCACATCTGTTCAGTTTGTGTGTCTACCTATACATCCACTCACAGATTACCGTTATTGCAAGATTGTGTGCATATTAGCATTTACCTTGGTGGTAAAGATGACTCTATTCAGTGTCTGCCTTAGACTCCATCATTTTTCCTGACCTCCCCCTTATTGTGTATATCCTTCCCCTTCATGAGTCAGAATTGCCTGGATGGCAGTGAGGGTGTTTGTTTGGTTTTATATTTTAGTCTCACCCAAGTTAATGTGTCCATTCTTTAGTCCGTGAGCTCCCCTCCCCTCCCAGCCCTACTGTCTATCAAAGAGTCTTTCCCTGTTGTGTGAAACCTTCTCTTGACGTTTTATAATAGTGGTCTCCTGTGTGATTGACCTATTTCACTCACCACAATGTCCTCCAGGCTCACACGGTTTCCGTGGCTAACTTTCAGAAGTTCACCAGGCCTTTCTTCCAATGTGCCTCTGGGTGGACTCCAAATCACCAGCCTTTCAGTTAGAAGCAAGTGTTTTCACCGGCCAGGGACCAGCCCACCTCCTAGTTCACCCTAGTCCAGGCATTAAACTGGCTTTGTCATCTAAAAGGGGTGCATGAGGCTTTTCTTGTTTTAATGAACTTGTGAAAATAATACCTTTTCAATTTTTAAATTCAGGTCAACACCTAGTGAAAATGCTCGTAAGATAAATACCTTGTTCATGTTGAGTAAAGGGAACATCTCCTGGATTTTCTCTGGTTCAATAATATACTGTTCCGTTGCATGCCAGCCAGTCCGAGTCATTTGATATTTAAATTCATCTACCCTTACAGGAGTGGTAGCAATTCGGATACTACCCGGCTGATGGAATCCCACCACCTGTGGCAATGATGTCAGTAAAAGCACAAAAAGCAATCATATGACAATTCCAAAACATTTTCTTTCTACTTGAGCCCTTGCTATCAGCTCCTTATTTTTTCCTCCCTCCCACACCCTCATGAACCTTTGATAAATTATAAATTATTTTTATTTTCATATCTTACACCATCCACTGTCTCCCTTCACCCATGTTTCTGTTAGTGGTGGTGGGGTGTATGCATTGATCAATTGGATCAGTTTCCCCTTTTTCCCCACTCTTCCCCCCTACCCTCATGGTATGGCTACTTCCATTATTGTTCCCGAGGGGTTTATTTGTCCTGGATTCCATGTGTCGAGAGCTCTTATCTGTACCAGTGTACATGCTCTGGTCTAGCTGGATTTGCAAGGTAAAACTGGGGTCACGATAGTGGCGGGGAGAAAGCATTAAAGAACTGGAGGAATGTTGTATATTTTGTTGGTGCTATACTGCACCCTGGCTGGCTCGTCCCTTCCTTATGACCCTTCTGTGAAGGGATGTCCAATTGTCTACAGATGGGCTTTGGGTCTTCCCTCCACGCCTCCACCCCTCATTTACATCGATATGATTGTTTGTTTTGGGTCTTCTGATGTCTGATACCTCATCCCGTCAACACCTCATGATCACACAGGCTGGTGTGCTTCTTCCATGTGCACTTTGTTGCTTCCCAGCTAGATGGCTGCTTGTTTATCTTCCAACCTTTAAGGCCCCAGACACTATATCTTTTAATAGCCGGGCACCATTGTCTTGGGATTTTTATATCTGTTGTGCTCTAAAATGGTCCTGTGACCCCTAACTGTCAATCAAAGTGTTTTCTTTCAAAAAAAAAAAAAAACCCCAGAGATGTATCATCCAGCTCCGCCTAATCACAGGCAGAGCTCCAAGGAGGCGTCTCCTGGGGAACCTCTCAAGGCCGACTAGGGGTGAATGCGGAGGCTGGGGCCCAAGGGAACGTTGTTTCAAAGGAAGCACCAGTAAGAAAACACAGAAACGTAAGAGAGCCCAGGAGATGGCAAATCCTCGAGGAAGGCTGGGTGATAAGGAACATATTGAAGAGAAGCAAAAGACAAAATGTTGCAAAGGCAGGACAAGGTGTTCCCAAGCCAGGCGGGCCCTCTGGCCGTTATCCTGTAGACTGGGGAGCCAGTTGATGGGTAGAAGCAAAGAGAAGAACGTGAAATCTTTAAGGCAACTTCCTTGTGGCTAGGCTTTGCTGTTGAGCTTTGAGAGCACCAGTGAACCACCAGGAGGGTGAAAATGGCAGTGAAGTGAAGCTCTTCTCAGAGCTGTGTGACCAGCTGGCCAGCACCATCCTCAGACCTCTCACAGTCCCCTTGCTGAAAACCTCGGTTTCTTAGCGTCAGACTTGGTGATGGTCGACCGTGCTCTCTTTGGAAAGCTGCCTTTCATCTTTTCCTTGTGTGAAAGCAACAGGGCAGAGTCATTCGTTGCATCAATAAGAAATTTAGTTGATCTTAAAGCAAACCCTACAGGCTCTTCCATTAATACTGTCATCAGATTTCTCTAACACAGTTAACAATTTGCAGGCCATTGTTGTCACTACAGGCCGCTCTGTATAATGACAAGTCCGAATCATCAAGAGATTTACATATTTCTCAGGCAATTTCAAGCTAACTTCCTTTACCTGTCCTGTTTCTTCTTCCAGTGTTTCATAAAGTTTGATGCTATCATAATGTATCTTCTTCAAGTTTATTCCAGGGTGGAAGTAAGTTGTTAAACCTGCCTTGAAAGTGAAGAGAAAATAAAAGATTGAGGGGAAAAATTAACATTCAGCAGTCTGTTTGATTGTCTATCTGTTAAGCAATCACTTATTGAGAAACTGAGGTGCACCAGTCAGTCTTTGGAAATGCGAACACACCCAAACCCATTGACGCAGAGTCAATTCCAATTTGTGGGGACCCTGAAAGATAGATCATATCTGCCCCTGTGGGTTACCAAGACTGTAACTCTTGGTGGGAGTAGAAAACCTCATCTTTTTCCCCAGGTGCTGCCCCTGGTTTCAAACTGCTGATCTTGCCGTTAGCAGCCCACCTTTTCCCACTACACCACTAGGGCTATCCAGTTGAAGCACACTAGAGCATAAGGTCAAGGTAGGGCTATAAGAATGGAGTTCATTGCAGGCACGTTAAGTGAAAGCCAGCCAATGACAACCACACACTCAGTCTCTAAAAGATACTAGGGAAAGGTTGTTTAGAAAGTTTGAGATACTTAGGTGGAAGGTTTGGGAATATAAGTTATTAGGAAGTGTATGGCATGATGCCATAGAAAGTGGGCTCAAACCAGCAAACCGTAAGTATGCTCCCTTGGGCACATGGACCCTGGAGTAGCAAATAGCTTTTCTTGGCTCACTCCCCTCCATGTCCTTGAAGGGAGCAGCCCTCCTGTTCCCTTTCTGGAAAATTTAAATGTTAGAAATTAGAAAATGCCCAAGAATTAGAGACTGCTGAACAGACTTTTATTGACCCTTGACCTATTGATTAGCACATAGCTGACACTGCTCAAGTATTTGTTGGATAATTATTAACTAATTACTGTTGGGAGGGAAAAAAATCTAAATATGAGCCATGCCAAACTCTGGAAGATACAGTGTGGTATTCAGATAAATAATTCTAAACAATTATATGAAGCAGGTTTTCCCAATTAGTATCTGAGATTTTGTTTGCAGCTAATTTGTCTCGAAAAATATCTGTTATGGGGCATTTCAAAGGAATTTCTATGGCAGTGGTGGACATTTTGTTCTCCTAAACTCAAAAAGCACCCCATTAAAGCTCATTCATGCATCTCCTATGGACTAGATCCATGGGGCTTTTGATGGTTAGAGATTATGTCCATTGGACACTTGTGGGTAAAAGGAATTATAAGCTAATGCTCTTTTCTTTTTAGTTAGAATTGTATTTATTTATGTTTTTTATTAAATCATTTTATTGGGGGCTC
>NW_022111373.1:72047820-72049123 GCF_000313985.2 Echinops telfairi | reverse complement strand
TGCTACCTAAATACCTAACATATAAATATAAGTACATAGATCTACTTCCCTATCATTATATGTAAATATATTTACATATGTACATGCCTGTATTTGCTCTTTAATCCAAAATAGTCACATAGATTCATTTGTATGACATGGTTATTTATGATGCAGTGTCCAATGTATTTTGTTTAGGGAATACATTATTTTAGAAATTGAAAGTCAAGGAAAATTTGGCTTCTCCTTTTGAAATGATGATCTATTTTTACTGAACAATGCACACTATCTTCTTTTCTTTGTTGCTAGGGCATCCAGATGTAAGTTCTTGGGTCAATTTTCTCAATCAGCCACAAAACATGTTATTTATTTGTACCTTCTTTTTTAATCATCTGATTTTTATCTTTTAATCTGTATTTTTAAATTGGGATCAGCGACACTTGTGCCTTTCTTATAAATTATTTCAATGTAATAGCATCGTGTGTGCAATTTGTTGCTAACTTATACACTAGACCGTGATGTTGCATATAAGGAGAGCACAAATGTCTCTCTTCTGGGACTTCTACAGCAATCTATTAAAGGAGAAGTTTGAAGAAGGAAAAAATGCTGTCCTTATCCTTCAGAATTTGATAGTGTGGTTGAGATCAAGGAATTTTCATTCGTGACATAACAAAATTGAGGCTATGATTATTTGTCAGGCAATATGGTGAAACACTTAAGATCTAGGGGAACCAGGGAAAGAGAAATGTTCTGGAGGGGTCCCACAAGTCCTCAATAGAAAGGGCACTTTCGGGCCTTTAGAGGGACCCCTTCTTGCCCAGCAAAAGGACCGAGAATCACCTTCGTGGGACAACTCTCTTTTTTCCCCCTTTATTCCTATGATGCTAAATTGCTTGGTGTGGTAGTTACATAATCTCGTATCAATTTGAGGATATTAAGAGTGAAGGGGTGGAGTCTAGCCTGTCAATCAGGTCACAGCCTGATGATGCCTCCTTGTGGGCATGGCCTTCTCATGACGATTCTGGGAACTTCCTCTCTTTCTCCCTGGAGGTGGACCACACTCTCTCTGCTTCACCTTCCTGTTGAGGAGCCACACTGGGAGAGCTGGCGGAGTCATGTGGAGACCCATGTCTACACGGAAATGCTTCCACCACCATTGGATCCACAAGACTTTTCACCCACCAGTCTGTGATCCTCCTGTATTTGGCATCGTTGCATGTGCTATGGGAATCTAAAGAGGAATTCATGGACCAGTATGGCACATATGGGTTAATATCAAGCTTATGGACTTGATCTGGACTGGGATGGGATGTTTTCTCAATAT
>NW_022111373.1:72037482-72046928 GCF_000313985.2 Echinops telfairi | reverse complement strand
TCTATCACACTTGGCTTTTGTTGACCAGTTCCATCAAACTGCATTGAACTCAAACTGCATTGACTCTCCTTTTGGAAACCATAACATTTTCAACAAAGCAGAATAATGCCTTTATTCCTCTCTTTGGAATCTCGGCATAAAAGAAAATTATTTTTTTTTAGTTAGTTCTTAATAAGCTATATCCTTGAAACTTTGGTCTCTCTTCTTCCAAGAACTAGCCCACCCAAACCAAACTCCCCTGCTGTGGAGTCAATCCTGATTAATAAAAATAGTAACAATAATAATGAAAACAAGTGAAACACCAAATAGGGTTTAGGAGACTGGGAACCTTGACAGGAGTGGAGCAGATAGCTTCATCTTTCTCGGAGAAGTGGCTCATAGGTTTGAGCCACCAACATTGCAACGAGCTATGATTGCTACCTTTTATACGTGGGGTGTCTGAGAAGTCAACTGACAGGAAATCCTAAAATCTAGTCACATTTTCATCTCAATTAGCCAATACTCCACCCCCAAAAAAACCAAACAAACCCCTCACTGGCATCAGGAGGGAACGCCGTTGCATTGTGACCCTATAGGACAGAGTTGAACTGCCTCTGTGCATCTCTGAGTCTGTAACTCTTTATGGGAGTAGAAAGCCCCATTTTTCTCCCACAGATTGGCTGGTGGTTTTGAACTGCTGACCTTGTGGTTTGCAGCACAATTCATTACCACTATGTCACCCAAACCATACCAAGCTCACTGACATCAAGTTAGCTCTGATTCATGGCTACTGTCACCAGGGTTCTTCATTAAGCTAATAAGCAATTACAATATGAAAGTGTATGCCTTCATTAGCTGGAGGTGGTAGGAAGTGTAAGCTTTCCCTGCCCTTCCGAGTGGCCTCCTTTCATCCTGCTTCAGTTTTCTTCAGGCCCTGATGCCCGTTCATCACTGTCATCCCTGTGGACCATGTCAGCCCTGCTGGAATGTGAGCGCCCAGGAGACAGAGATGTTTGGTCTCCACTGCTGTGTTCTTATCTGCTGGCCTGACACAATGTAGACTCAGTGAGTATGTGTTAAGTGAGTGCCTGTATGAACCCAAAAGAGAAGTGGTCTGAGATGTTCTTGGAGAAATGCAGGCTTTCTTTGAAGTGGTCACGTGAAGTCTGGGTGTAAAACCCAGTCTGAGGAGAGAAGAGGCAGGGGTGAGGGCAGCCTGCCTGACCCCTCTCGCAGGTATGAGAGGCCAGTTCAGGGAAAAGTGGTGAGGTAGGAGACTAGTGGACTGTGGAGACTCTGTGCTCAGAGAACACCAGGGATCTGGTCTCCTGGGCAAGGGATGAAAGGTTTGAGGAGAAAGGAAAGCATTAGAAGAGAACCAAGCTTGGTATAATTTCTCTAGGAGCCTCTGGGTCAATGTGTGTGTGTGTGTGTGTGTGTGTGTGTGTGTGTGTGTGTGTGTGTGACAGAGACAGAGATGGAGACAGAGAGACAGAGAGCACAGGCACTCTGCTGTTGCTGCTAGGTGCTGTCAGGTGAGTCCCGATTCACATGGAGCCCATTTACATCAAAACACTGCCTAGCCCTGTGCCATCCTCATAATGGTTCTTAGGTTTGAGCCCATCAATGGAGCCACTGGGTCAATTCATCTCATTGAGGACCTTCCTCTCTTTTGTTGCCCCTCCACTTTACCAAGAATGATGGATGTCCTTCTCCGGGCACTGGTCCACAATACATGAGATGAAGCCTCCCATCCTCAGCTCCAAGGAGCATTATGACAGGCATTCTGGGGTGGATGCTTACATCATCACTCTCCTCCAGATTCAACTAGAGCAGCAGTTCTCAACCTGTGGGCCGCAACCCCTTTGGGAGTTGAACGACCCTTCACAGGGGTCGCCTGGTTCATAACACTAGTAACATTACGGTTATGAAGTAACAATGAAAATCAATTTATGTTTGGGGAGTCATCACAACATGAGGAACTGTACTAAAGGGTCACGGCATTAGCAAGGTTGAGAATCACTGTACTAGAGGTAGGTAACCCATTCATGCGCAACCCTCCACGCCAGATGGCCAACAGATTTGGATGTCAAAAGCCCCTGAAAGCAAGGTTCTCACCTGTTGTCTCAGGAGAGGAAAGCTAATGATGGAAAGGGATGTTGAACAGAGGCTAACACAGCCCACCTCCTCCAGAAGCAAACGACACCCACGCTCCATATAAATGTCCTCTCCCCTCCTTAGCAGACCTCAGAAATCACTGGTCTGGCACTAGGAGAGCAGTGTTGATCACCTCATTTAGCTGAGCTGCTCTCCATTAGAGCCCAATGATCGCATACTCTGGGGCACTTAGATGTATTACTAAGTATGCAAGGTTGACTCACGCGTGTGTGTTATTTCATTCACAGTAACACTAGGTCTCACATTCTCAGTCTTCGTAGTTAAGTGCTCCTGAAACCAGCTGGTATCTCAGACCACAAAATTAAAACCATAATCGAATGCACATAAAAGGACCCCTCAGCCCAGGGGAGGGGAGTGAAGGACTTGAAGCCATATTCGGGATCACTCAGCCAGTATCCTTCAAAGCAAAAGTTAACATTTATTAAACACTTAGCATGTGTTTCCCCAGCACCATCGCGCAATTGTGGTGCCGGCAAAGAATAACTGAAAGTCGTACAGACTGCCGGAAAAACAAACAAACCGGTCTTGGGAGAAGTCCCGTGAGAACGCTTCTCAGAGGCAAGATGGTGAGACTTCATCTCCCACACTTTGGACATGCTGTCGGGCGCGATGCCGTGTCCTCAGAGAAGGACACGGTGCTGGGTAAAACGGAAGGCCCTCGACGACACAGTGACACGGTGGCTGAAACCGTGGACTTGGACATAGAACCATTGTGAGGATGGCACAGGACCTGGCAGAGTTTCATTTAGTTGGGCACAGGGTCCCTATGGGTCCCTATGGATCACTATGGTAACCAGCTCAACAGCACCTACTGAAAATAAGAAGCCTGTCAGGTCCTGCTCCATCTTCACAATCGTTCTATGCTTGAGACCACTGTGGCAGCCACTGCATCAATCCATCTCATTAAGAGTCGTCCTCTTTTTCGCCTAAGACCTGGTCTCTCCTCATGCTACTCCATCAGGACAGGGACAAATAACTTGCTGGAATTCACATGGACAAACAATGGCAGGGTCAGAATGTCGACTCAGAAGATACACACTCAAGGTGCTCACTGTCATCCAGTCGATCCTGACTCATACCAACTTTAGAGGACAGAGTGGAAGTCTACTGCCCCTGTGGGTGACTGAGACTGTAACTCTCTGTGGGAGTCGAAATGGCACCTTTCTCCCAAGGAGCAACTGGTGGTTTGGAACTGCTGATCTTGAGGTTAGCAGCCCAACATGACACCACCTGGGCTCCAGCACAAGAGAAAAGTATAATTGCCTGCTGCTACCTAGAGGTGCCTCAATTAAACTCAATTAAAGGAAGTGCACCTTCCTCTGCCATGAAAAGGCAACTCGCTCTAAAAAGTTTGTTATGCGAGAGGGAAATAGATCTATGTACTTATATCTATATGTTAAGAATTAATGTAGCAGAAGGACATTGGGCCTCGATTCAAGTACTCCCTCGACACAAGAACACTTTGCTCTAATAATTTAGCATTCTGTAATGCTCACCTTCCTGACACGATCACTGAAGACAAAATGGGTGCATAAGCAAATGTGGTGAAGAAAGCTGATGGTGCCCAGCTTTCAAAAGATATAGCTTCTGGGATCTTAAAGGCTTGCAGATAAACAAGTGGCCATCTAGCTCAGAAGCAACAAAGCCCACATGGAAGAAGCACATGTGTGCTCATGAGGCGTCGATGGGATCAGGTATCAGGCATCTAAGACCCAGAACAAAATCATATCAATGTGGATGGGGGGCAAGGAGGGACGAGGAGTGAAGACTCAGAGCCCATCTGTAGCCAATTGGACATCTCCTCACAAAAGGATCACAAGGAAGAGAGAACCCAGTCAGTGTGTAGTATAGCACTGATGAAACACACAACTTTCCTCTAGTTCTTTAATGTTTCCTCCCCCCACTATCACGGCTTCAATTCTACTTTAAAAATTGGACTAAACCAGAACATACACACTGTTACAGATAAGAGCCCGCAACACAGGGAATCCAGGATAGATAAACCCCTCAGGGCCAACAATGAGAATAGAGATGCCAGGAGGATAAGGGGGAGGTGGGGGGAGAAAGGAGGAATCGGCCACAAGGATCAACATATAACCCCCTCCTAGGGGGATGAACAACAGAATTGTGGGTGAAGGGTGACAGAGGCCAATGTAAGATATGAAAATAACAATCCATAACTTATCAAGGGTTCATGAGGGAGAGAGGGTGGGGGCAGGAGGGGGAGAAAGGGGGAGCTGATACTAAGGGCTCAAGTAGAAAGAAAATGCTTTGAAAATGATGATGGCAACATATGTACAACTGTGCTTGACACAATGGATGAATGTATGGATTGTGATAACAGATGTAAGAGCCCCCAATAAAAGTATTTAATAAAAAAAAAAGTTTGTTATGCATGCAATGGAAAGGGCATTACCTTCACCCATCTGGTAAGTCCAGAGAGAAGTAATCTCCCTTGGGGGCTTTCTTTAGGGTGTCTTTGATGGAGATCATCATAAGGGGGTGGGGGTCATACAGACGTGAGTCATGCCCTGATTGCCTTGGGGAAGCCCGATCTTGTAAGCCCTCTGTCTACCACAACAGACATATCCGCATCAGGGCCCCATTTTCTGCTCCAGAAACCCCATCTGTGACTATGACGCTTTGATTTGCCCCCAAACATGTGTGTGTGGAAGTTTTCCCCTGGCCTCCCATGTCCTTGCTAAAGTTCTGTATCTCAACAAACCCTTCAACGCCGTTATGACCATGGGCCAATGGTCTCCCCTATCTGGATAATACATCTTTGTCTTCTCCTGGTCCTGTTGAAGACTATAATAAGCGTCCCCTTAAAAATAATAACAAATAATAAAAGCTTGTCATGGTGAGTTACAAATGGGAAGGAAATCAATTGCACTAGCACACAATTCAGAATGATAATTAGTTTCCATATAACAGTTTTGAGGTGTCATTCTTACTGCGTGCCAGGTAGATCCAGCGGTGAGCTCTGATTTCTCCAGAAGGACCACGTCCTTCATCCCTGCTTTGGCCAAATGATAAGCCAGACTCACACCAACGCAGCCACCACCAATGATCACTGTTTCTGCTCGGTCTTTCCATTTGGTCTCTGTAGATAAGGGTGATCTTTCCTCTCTGGAAGACAATATGTTTTAGAGGTTACTTCTCTAGGCTATGATAACTTTGTTCAACTAAGCTGCTTCCAGTACCTTAATGTTTCTTTGTTGTTGTGTACCATTGATTGCTTCAGACTCATAGAGACCCTATAAGACAGGGCAGAACTGCCCCATAGAGTTTCTAAGACAGTAATCTTCACAGGAGACTGCCACATTTTTCTTGTATAGAGTAGCTTGTGGGTTCAAACCATCAACCTTTGGGGTTAGTGGCTGAATACTTAACCACTGAGCCACCTGGGATCATTCACTGTCCCTTTAGACCCCTTTAATTTGAGACCATTCTTCAGATTTTCTTTGTGTCTCATGATCTCGACATAGTTGGGGTACTAGGCAGTTGTTCTATAGAATGCATCTCATTCACATTTGACTGGTCTTTCCACCAGTCAGATCGAGGTAACCATTTTCAGCAAGAATACCACTGAAGTGATGTGTCCATCTTTTTTAAAGGGATGTGATACTAGTTTATCCAAATACTTGTCCTATGTTGGATGACCTGTTTAAAACGAAGTAATTTTATAAATATGTGTGATGCTTTTAGACTATATAAATATCCTATTCCTCATCAAACTTTCACTGATTGGTTTTAGCACCTATTGATAGTTTTCTAATTCCAATGCTCTATAGATGTACATTTGAAGAGTTTAGATGTATAGATGATAATCAACTGTAAAGAAGTACTTTCCTTGCTTCCTGGTTTTCTTGCTTATTTAAATTAGTAAAAATTCATGTAAATTTGTGTTATTCAATGGGATACAATCCATTACTATCCTGAGTTCATTTTAATGCAATGTTGCTCCCAATTTGGCCAGCAAGAGTCTTTCAGTTGACTCCTGTGTCCTTTTGACATGATCGAGGGTTCTCTGCACACTTTCTTACTCTCTAGAGTCATGTGATGTCCCAGCACTTTGGTTTCAGTGACTCAGAAGTGACTTTCATCGTCTCTTTGTGTGCTTAAGAAATAAAATAATATACTCATGACTGCTGACTACTTAACACAGAAATAAAATTGCAAATAGTCTAGGGATATCTTGTACTCTAATTGAAACCATTATACTGGTGACAAATGAATAGAAGTGAATATATATATATATTATATACATAGATGTATCTATACCCATATATATTATTTACTTCAGCACATGGCTGGGTGGAACATAAAAAATAAAGAATTTCAGCTCAGAAAGCCTGAGCTTGAGACTCCCATCTAATTGATTATTTTAGGAACATTTACTCAAGGGACTAAAAATTTCATCTGTAAAATGAAATTATGAAGGTTCCATTTGGTAATAAAGCATAAAACATTATCAAATGAATATTATTCCTTCTGCCCAGCATAACATAATGGGTTTCAGACCAGGTATCATGTTGGTGGACTGTATATAAATTATCTTAAATTCCATTTGGAAGTAATCTGGGATGGTTGTAAAAACACTTAAAATCAAATAGAGTCAGAGATAGGCAGAAACCCAAGTTACCTCTCTTCTATTAGAAATGGAAAGTTTTAGATTGCCAGTGTGCTTGTCCAGCTGCTTCCCAAGAGGAAACGTCATCTTGATTGTTTGGAATTGAGTATGTGAAGAGCATACACTAGACATACATTGTTCCATTCATATTTATTCAGTATGAAACTGTACACTATTGAAGAGATAAAAATCTACCTGTGGTATAGTTCTGGATTGGCTATTTCAATGTCCAATCAATTTAAAACAGAGCAATACCATTTGGCCAAATTCCTGCTTCAATTTGCACTAGATTAAAGTATTGTTAATGTTATAAACATCTATGGGATGTCTTAAGAAACCCAGGTTGTTCAGTGATTAAGCACTCAGTTGCTAACCAAAAGTTGGCAGTTCAAACCCACAGACTGCTTCATAGGAGAAATATGAGGTAAGATTATAAGAGACAAGGAAAGATTACAGCCTGGGAAACCCTATGGGACAGTTCTACTTTATCCTACAGATTCACTCAGAGTTGGAATCCACTCAATAGCAATGGGCTATGGGACATTTTACCATTTACAATGCACTTCTACATTTCTTCTCTTGTTTAACCCTGACACTGATCCTGTGAGTTAGGCAAAGCATGCACTCGTATCCTCATTTTACAAACAAGGAAGTTGAAACTCAGAAGTGTACGTCACATCCTCTGTAACTGATAGAATATCCCCTGTGACTTGGTGACCACTATATCCCCAGCCCTAAGAACAAGCTCACCACATCACAGATACCCAGAAAGCTCTTGTTGAATGAAAAAAATGGATGGGTGAATATATGGATGGGTGGAACTCAAAAGTAAATTTAGGATTCCAGAATTTCAGTTCCCAACATGTAAAATAAATATTGCGTCAACTCGCAATGCTGTGTGGTGCTAATTAATAAACATAAGCTTTGCCTTGCAGTCTCCAATCATCTGTCAACAGAAAAGAGTCAAAAGAAGTTCAGCATCACTCAATTTCAGTAAGTGCCCATGACAGGAAGGGAACACCATTTTCATCTGTCAGATTCAGCCACGATCAAAAGCTTGCTCCTCTTGGTGTCAGGAAAGCTGTGGACCCACAAACCCTCACACAGTGCTGGTGGGTGTGCAGTTTGCCACCAGTGATTGTGGGAATGATGTGGCTTTGTCTTTCAATATTTAAAATTATCTAGCAATGTTCATGCTAGAAATGGATTCTAATAGCCTCTCACGTGCACTGAAAGTACATAAGAATTTCACACCCACACTTTTGTCAGTAACAAAAACCTGGAAACAATCTAAATATTAATCAAAAGGTCACTGCTTAATTGTATTAAGGAATAATGATAGGATGAAAACCCATATGACTGGTAAAAACTGTAAATCAATAGGGGATGATATGGAACTGAGACCTATTGATAACTGTAAAAAGTTAGGTGTACATTAGCCAGTGGGGAAATGATTGAAGTTGGCACAGATTTCATTTTGCTTGGATCTACAATCTACGCTCATGGAAACAGCAGTCAATAAATCAGATGTATTATAGTAGGCAAATCTGCTGCAAAAACAAAAGCCCTTTGCAAGTGTGTGTGTGTTGGGGCGGGGGGTGGGTGTCAGCGAGGAATAAGGAGCACCTGACCCAAGGTCTGGCCTTTTCCATCCTTGTGCGTGTGAACGCTGAGCAATCCCTAAGGGAATCTAAGCGCGCTGATGAAGACTGTGGAATATAGCATGAATTGCCAGAAGAAGGCCTTCAAGCTTGGTAAAGGAGCAAGGAAAAAGAGGACGGCCCTCCATGAGATGGGTGGACACAGTGGCTGCCTGGATGGGCTCAGACCTAGAACATTGTGAGGGTGGTGCAGGGCCGGGCAGGGCTTCCTTCAGCTGTGCCGGGGTCGCTATGGGTCTGACTTGACTCACTGGCACCCAGCAACTACAATAACAACCAGAAGGGGGAACAAGCCTGTCTTGGAAGAAGGACAGTCAGAAGGCGTCTTAGAAGCGAGGGTGTGGAAACGGTTTCACGTACTCTGGGCATGCGCTCATGAGAGACTAGTCACTGAAGAAGGCCTCAATGAGATGGATTGACTCGGCGGCTGCACCCACGGGCTTAAAGGTAGGAATGATTAGGAAGACGCCGCAGGCTCGGCCCTCCATAGGGTGGTTGTAGATAAGGATGCCCGGGAAGTGACTCCCTGGCACCTACCAACATTGCCAATTGGTTCAAAGGGGTCCCTGCGTGCGTCCTACCACTGGTTAACGGCTTCAGCTGAGAACTAACCAGCTTGAATCCACCGCGGGGTGCCTCGGAAGCAAGGCCTGGTGATATACTACCAAAGCAAAGCTGCCATTGAAAATCCTTCGGAGATTTCTACTCTGACCCACACGATACCGCTAGGAACGCAAATTCACAAGAACGGCTTTTTGTTTTAATGCTGTCGTTTTGCGCCAGTAAAACACAACATCACACACAAACACACACGCGCGCGCGGCGGCATTTGTCTATTTATAGACCATCGCTGGATGAATACAGAAGACTTTGCTGTTAGCCGTTGGTGGGGAAATGGATTGGGGCGAAGGGCCTTGGCATGGGGAAGCCTTTGGTACTGTTTTCAGTTGGCACTGTTGTGCGTGGTAAAGAAAACATAGTTAATTTAAAAAGAG
>NW_022111373.1:72033670-72036317 GCF_000313985.2 Echinops telfairi | reverse complement strand
GGGAGCGCCAAACGACTCTAGTTCAAATCCCCCCTTAGCCCCTAGGCACGCTCTGCAGCCTTAGCCAAATACTTGCCCTCCCAGGGGACCATGCCACCTCAGTGCGCAGATGAGATAAAAAACAAAACAAAAACTCGCTGCCACTGAGTCAAAAGTTCGCTTTCTGGTGATCCTATAAGGGTAGAACGACGCTGTGGCTTTCTGAGACTGGAACTGAACTGGAACACAGAAGCCTCAACGTTCTCCCACGGAGCCTCAGGCAACTTCGAACTGCTGACCTTGCAGTTAGCAGTCCAATGCATAACCACTACACCGCCAGGGCTCTCTTTGTGGAGATGGTGTAGCTATGGTAGCAGATAATGTTAATGGAGACCTTCCTAAACCACGCCCTGCAGGGTGATTTACACTATCATCTTCACCTTTTCACATCCCTTCACCAGGAGTTGTATTCTTTTAACCTGTTGGTGGTCACTTATTTTGAAGTCCAGCTTTGGGCCTTCAGAGGCCACATTCACATTTTCTTCCCCCAACGATCCTGCATCTGTCATTCTTCGGGACCTCGCTGCTCCAGACCTCCTCGAAAGTTCCCTGGCACTTTGGGCTGGGCCTCAGCCTAACCTGTCCGCCCAGAGAGTCCTTGGATGGCACTGGCCGGCTCTGAGAACTGCCCCCAACCCAGCCCCACCCAACCCTACCCATAAGCCTGACCCTCCACCTCACTCATCACTGGCTGTGGGCTTGTGGTCCCCTTTCTTTCCTGAGTAAGGGATGGGATGACCAAGCAAATAAATAAATGAATTTGAATTCAGGACCACCCCCCTGAAAAAAAAGTAAGCCACCCACCTGAGCCAGCAATTCAGGGTGGGGAAGTAGGGAGGTGGAGGGCGGGATACAGGCATGGAAATGCATGCTTTCTCTGGTTTTGAACTAAAAGCACAGGTCTAATCAAGATGCTCCACACTGGGAGCTCATAATGTAAAGTTCATTTACATAATAAGTTATTAGCCTATCATCTAAAAAGCATGAATTAGGAAAACGACGTGGGCAATATAAAGTTATAAAGCCCCAAACCCCATTATCATCGAGTGAAGCCTGACTCATCAAGACCATACAAAGTGTTTCCAAGACTGTATCAGTCTTCACAGGGGCCGACAGCCTTCTCTTTCTCCCTCGGATCTGCTGGCACATTAAATTGCCCACCTTGCAGTTAGCAGTCCAAGGCTTACAGTATAACAAAATAAAACAGACACAAACCTCACCTGAAAAGAGAGCAGAACTTATTTAAAACTAGAATAAATTTAAATGGAACAAATGGGAAATCAACCGAGAGGGTGCTAAATTTTAACGTAACTGCATCTGCAGCAAACCACTTTCTACGGCACTCTGCATGTTAACAAAGCTATTCACATCCCTGGTCATGGTCAGAGGGGACTCCCCAGGGGCTCAATCCACCGGTATTTCCCCTTCCCTTTTTAAAAACTGCAACAGCATTAAAATGAGTTTAAAGGGATTGAATGATGAGATACTACATGTAGATCAAACCATGTCTGCCATAATTAACTTTGCAATGCTCTCTGTCTGATAACAGGGCTATTCCCATCCCTCCACTAGGATTGCAGATGATTCACTGGAGGCTGACTTTTGGTATTTGGGGTTTCCACTGTCGTCCATAACCAAGTGTTCACAATTTAAGCTCTGACACTCTTTCACCATTAGAATTTGGATTATATTATTTACAATCCTTGGATCACACAGACTGGTATGCTTCTTCCATGGGGTTTTTGTTGACACCTGACTTAGATGGCTGATTATTTGAAAACAAACCTTAAGACCCCAGATGCTATTCTTTCTGTTAGTTGGGCACCATCTAGTTTCTTCACCACACTTTGTTATAGCACCAATATCTTCAGTGATCTCTTCATGAGGTTGAGCAGCAAGCAGGGCCATGTCCTTAGAACCAATTGTTTTTAGATTAGGGCTAGAATTAAGTGCAAGCCAAAAATCCATTCATGCATCTATAGTTTACATATGTCTCTTGTTCACCTTGGAGATATTGTTGTGATTTTATGTTCGAGCGCATTATCAATCACCCCCCTCGTGTATCACTTCCACTGCCATCAGCCAATGCAGACTTTTAGTGCACCTATAGGGCAGGGTAGAACTGCCCTTATTAGTTGCCAGGCTTGCAAATCTTCACAGGAGTAGAAAGCTTCATCCTTCCCCCAGGGAGCCCACTGGTAGTTTCCAGCTGCTGACCTTGTGGTTGGCAGCTCAGCGCGAAACCACTACATAGTCTTCTGATTGGAAGGAAAAAATAGTCACAGCCCTTCAGTTACACCAACCGAGAATCTGGGTTAAATGCAAATGTGTGCTCAACCTAAAGATTTCCGCAAAGCTTGAATTCTAGGAACACACTCCTCCCTCCCCTCAAGCTATAAACTGCTTTTAGCAAAGAAAAATGTGGCTTTTCCTTCTCTGCTTCAGGGCATTTTGCAACGCCTGGACAGTGGGGAGGTTGTCATTGGAGATGGGGGCTTTCTGTTCACTCTGGAGAAGAGGGGCTATGTGAAGGCTGGACTCTGGACCCCGGAAGCAGTGGTCGAACACCCCAATGCAGGTTGGTGACAGCCTCACCAAACAGCATTTA
>NW_022111373.1:72031078-72032822 GCF_000313985.2 Echinops telfairi | reverse complement strand
TGTTTTTCCGTGATATGTCGTATTCCATTGAATTATCAAAATTTCTGTATCTATTCTTCTACTGATGGGCATTTGTTGTTTCCTTCTTCTTGCTATTATAAACAGTGCTGTGATGAACGTGTGTTAGTCTGGGATGACTAGAGAACCGAATCCAGAGACACTCATGGGTATAAGAAAGAGCTTTATAGAGAGTAATTGTGTAGTCCCAACTTGGCACTCTGCCATGTCCTGTGATGTCTTCGACTTCTACTGGACTTATGTGAAACTTTTTAGAAGTGCTAAATTGGAAAGCCTGTATGATTGAAAAAGATGTTGAATGGATGAGCTGCTGACACTGACAATAATAGCACTCGTGATTGAAAATTCCTTTTCTTTCCCCTAAAAACAACAACAACTACTTGTTGCTACTGTGTAGTTCGGCAGCTTCACATGGAATTCTTGAGAGCCGGATCAAACGTCATGCAAACATTCGCCTTTTCTGCCAGCGAGGACACTACGGAAAGCAAGGTAAGTCTGCAGGAGGAGGCATCGTCTAGGGCAGTGGTTCTCAAGCTTCCTAATGTCGCGACCCTTTATGTGGTGGCGACCCCCAACCATAACATTATTTTCATTCCTACTTCATAACTGTAATTTTGCTACTGTTATGAATCAGGTGACCCCTGTGAAAGGGTCGTTCGACCCCCAAAGGGGTCGCAACCCACAGGTTGAGAACCGCTGGTCCAGAGTATAACCACCCTCTTGATGGAAGCTATGGAATTGACAGTCTGTGCTATCACACTTTATTGAGGAACCCCACATACGAGCTCTATTAGTTCATTGCTATGTACACAGATATACTAAATGAATGCTCCTTTTCTGCCCCTTTCATTGAGGGAGGATGAAGGGCGGGACTGAGGAAGGAGAGATCCTTGCAGTGGCACGGCCAATCCTCTGTGCTTCTCTGTCTGACCAACCTTCTATGGAGGAAGAGGAAGCCCAGTGCTCCCTTCTTGTACACTCCCCTTTGACCTTCTCATTCCGCATTCCTCCTTCCTGTTTTGTCCACCTGGAGACAGGTGGCCCTGGGGACACTAAAGTGGTTCAGGCTTGCGAAGAGCTGTGTTTGATAGCCAATGTTGCGGTTTTGTGAGAGAACCTTGCCTGAACTGACCATCCTTTTTTTTTTCCCTGTCTAAATCCATGGAGATAACAGTAGTGTGTAAATTCATGGAGTTGCAGAGTAGAGTAAGGGAAAATGAAGGATGAGAAAGAATCATGACATATTCTGCAAATGTAAAAGATTAATACTTGAATTCTAATTTTCTCATTCAAGCCACCAGTATTCACTGAGTCCATTGTAGTCCATTCACTGTGGGGCCTGTTGGACTCAAAGATGACAGATACAAAGGCACAGATTCTATTCTGAAGGCACTCAGTCTCAAGGGTGGGAGACAAACAAATCTACGGCCATCACAGCCCACTGTGGTAAGCCCACCATTGTCAGCCGAGGAGAGGGGCCCTGCCTCTGCCAGCGTGCCCCTGTGACAGTTCACACCTGCTGCGTGTACTCATCATCCTGGTTCATGGCTCCATTTCTTATGTGTTGTATTTGACCTTTGAAAGGCCAAGCTCACTCTCTGTGCTCTTATTTTCTAATCTTAGTGGGAAGATATAAACGCAGCTGCCTGTGACCTCGCCAGAGAAGTGGGTCGAAAGGGTGATGCTTTGGTTGCTGGGGGGATCTGCCAGACATCCACGTACAAGC
>NW_022111373.1:72028371-72029826 GCF_000313985.2 Echinops telfairi | reverse complement strand
CAGCACTATAATTACTTTCTCTAACCCCTTGCCCCCCACCCAAAACCTTCATTCCCTAATTACCATAACAGCTGCTACTGCCTAGAGATAACCTCAAGCTTTTGCCCAAAGCCTGGGCAAAAGTCCAAACTACTTCATTCCTAATGCCGCCATTGTGCCTACTGAAAAATCTATCACTGCCTACTGCTTCATCAACCTGCCCAAGGCTCTCCGCTCTGCCAGCCTGGATAACCCATCTTGAAGAACCATTTGCAGAGACTGGAATGAATGCTGGCCCCACAATGAACGGGAACATAGGTGATGATTTTTGGCTTTGGGTTTTTAGAGACCTCCTCGTTCACTACATCATTCCTCACACACTGCTGTCACAGAATCTGTGTTTTGGGTTTTTTTTAAATGAATTGAAGAGTGAAAACAGGGAGACTTCTGGTGGCTTTTCTCTGCATACCTGAAAGTCAGCTTTTCCCCGATGGCACTCAGGGGCTCCTGGAAAGCAACGCTGCTCACGGCCTGGGCTTCCCAGACAGGGTGCTCGAGCCTCAGGGACAAAGGACTGGGTCGCTCTCACTTCCCGTTTCTTGCCCCACTGCCCTCATCTTTGGAAGTCATCATCCTTCCCTTCCTACTGCCTGGGGCACTTGGGAATAGCTACATAGAAGTGGGTACAAAAGCATGTTAAAAATATAAGGAACAATAAGCTATTAATTGTTTTTCAGAGATCGCCTCATTTCCATTAAAGATGAGTCCAAGATGTATTCACAAAAGTTTTGTTCCCTAAAAGCTATGCTTTTAGCCATTGTGGGGTCAACAGTTCAGCGGTTCCTCAAAAAGTTAGACATATGACCCAGCAATTCCACTCCTAAACATATAACCAAAAGAATAGAAAGCAGGAACATAAATGGATTTGTCTATCCGTGTTTGTCGCAACACTCTTCACACTAGCCAAATATTGAAACAGCCTGTGTCCATCAACAGATGAACAGATAGGTGAATGTGGTACGAACATACAATGAAATACTACTCAGCCCGTCAGAGAAATGAAATCCTGATATACACTGCAATATGGATGGAGCGTGAAGATATTATCCTGTGCGAAAAAAAATCAGTCATAAAAGGACAAATACTGTATTACATAATTCCACTTAGATGAAATATCTAGAATTTGACAAATATATAGAAACCAGCACCAGAGCCTTGGTAGCGTAGTGGTTATGTGTTAGGCTTCTAACAGCAAGGTCAGCAGTTCCAAACCACCATCTTCTCTGAGGGAGACAGATAGGGCTTTCTACACCTGTAAATAGTTAGTCTAGGAAACTCACTGGGGCAGTTCTGTCCTGACCTAGAGAGTCATTGTGAGCCAGCCTTGACTTGATGGCAGTGAGTTTGGTTGGGTTATAGAGACCAACATGTATTCATGGTTCCCAAGGGTGAAATGGAGGAGGCAAGGGGGAGTCC
>NW_022111373.1:72024901-72026781 GCF_000313985.2 Echinops telfairi | reverse complement strand
CGGTTATTTTATTAAAAACACCAAAGTGGTAAATAGCATGTTCAAGTTCTTTATCTATTTGCCCAGGAGCTTCAATCGTTGGTGTGAACTGCCGATTTGGACCCACAATCAGCTTGAAGACAATGAGGCTCATGAAGGAGGGTCTTCAGGCTGCAGGGCTGAAAGCGCACCTCATGGTGCAGTCCCTGGGATTCCACACCCCTGACTGTGGCAAAGGAGGCTTTGTGGACCTTCCAGAATATCCCTTTGGTAAGCTTATGGAAAATCCTTGAGGTTTCATGTTATAATAAAATTAAGATAATTATGAAGTTGGACAATGACTACTGAAGATCATAGAAGAATTGATGCATCTGAATTATGGGGTTGGCAAAGAATATTGAAAGTGCCGTGTACTGCCAGAAGAACAAACAAATCTGCCTTGGGAGAAGTACAGCCAGAATGCTCCTTAGACATGACCTTTAGACATGGTGAAGCTTAGTCACACATACTTTTGACATGTTATTGAGGAAAAACCAGTCCTTGGAAAAGGACATCTTGCTTGGTAAAGTAGAGGGTCCGTGGAAAAGAGAAAAACCTTCGAGGAGATGGACTGACATGGTGGCTACAACAATGGTCTCAAACTTCCCAATGATGGTGAGGATGGTGCAGGCCAGGCAGGGTTTCGTTCTCTCTCTTATATCGGGTCTCTCTGATTCCGAAATCATTAAATGGCACCTAACAACAACACAAGTGCTACAAGACGCTCTGGATGTGCAATGTCTGAGTGCTCAGCTGCTAACTGAAAACAGGCAATTTGGACCAACCTCCTTCTCGGAGAAAGACTTGCCGATCTGCTCTCGTGAAGACTATCGCCCCGGAAACTCCAGGGGCCAGTTCTGTCATATAGGGCTGCTGTTAGTCAGAACTGAATCGACAGCACACGACAATACAAGTGATACAGCCAGATAAGACAAAACTGCATAAAACAAAACATGAAATGTTAGCAAAAAAATCGAAGTGCGAGAAAAATAGGTGGGGGGCACTCAAAATCATAAGAAAAAGAAGAGGCTTAGTGATCTAATTGATATTGATAGAACCCCCAAAACTCCCATGCCCACACATCCTGCAGGCGTGGAACTGAACTCACCTCCACTGAACTCACTTTAGGCTACCAGCTAGATAGCCCTCCTTAGAACAAGCAAGCACAGGAGAGCAAAAGGGCAACATCTGTCCAGGGGTAACGTCTGAAAGCAGGAAAGGGCAAGCAAGAAGGACGATGAAAATGGAAACAGGGTGCGGTTGGATAGTGGGGATTGCATTCAATGTCACATGACAAGAAGAGTCTGAATGACTGAATGGGAAACCAATTTGCTCTGTCAACTTCAACTAAAATCACAATGAAAAGATCTTTTTCAATTATGCTGAGTGATATGTCAGACACTAAAGGTCAAATATTGTACGATCCTATAAATGTGAAATATCTAGAACAGACCGATGCATAGAGCCCTAAGTTTATTAGGTGTGGGTGAAATGCAGAGTCATGCTGAAGGACCACTGAAATTCTGATAGGAGTGATTAAAATTAACTCAACTCAAAACAGATGGTGATAGGCATTAAGAAAAAATGTGCATTAGAGCATTTGTATTATATTACAGGAATGGAACCCAGACTGGCGACCAGGTGGGATATTCAAAAGTACGCCAGAGAGGCCTACAAGCTGGGGGTCAGGTTCATTGGCGGTTGCTGTGGATTTGAGCCCTACCACATCAGGGCCATCGCAGAGGAGCTGGCCCCAGAAAGGGGATTTCTGCCCCCAGCTTCAGAAAAACATGGTAGCTGGGGAAGTGGTTTGGACATGCACACCAAACCCTGGATTAGAGCAAGGTAGGGATTTATTTTTT
>NW_022111373.1:72023409-72024700 GCF_000313985.2 Echinops telfairi | reverse complement strand
ATATATATATATATCCATATCTTATGCTATCCAATGTATCCATTCACCTGCAATTCTGTTACTTGTTCCCTTCCAGTGAGATTATACAGTCATCATTGCTATCAGGTCCCACCCCCTTCCCATGCCCTCAGGGAATCATTACTCCAGTTACTGTTTCTGAAGGTTTATCTATCTTGGCTTTCATTCATTGAATGCTCTTAATTATACAAGTGAACATACACCAGTCTAACAAGATTAATGAGGTAAAGCAAAGACCAGGATAGTAAGAGGAAATATTAAAGAACTAAAGGATGTGGTTCATCAGTGCTATATTACTCCCTAGATTTGTCATCCCTTCCATGTGGCCCTTCTGTGGGGGTCTGTCCACTGATCTTACAGGTGGGTTTGGGGTCTCCACTTTGTCCATGCTCCTTCTTTCATGTCAATTTGATTGCTTGTTTTTGAACTTCTGATACCTATTCCCGTCAGCACTTCATGATCGCATGAGCTGGTATGCTTCCTCCTTGGAGGCTTTCTTGCATCCCTGTTGTTTAACTTCAAGCCTTTAAGACCCTAGAACACTATATCTTTTAATAGCTGGGCACTATCAGCTTTCTTCACCACATTTGCTTATGCCCCCAGTTTGTCTTCAGCGATCATGTCAGGAAGGTGAGTATATTCAGTGCCACATTATGAGAACAAGCCATCCTTGTACTGAGGTAAGATTTAAGTAGCGGGACAAAGTCCATTTGCTTCCTTGTTGTATTTACATATCTATACATATATATAGGCATAAATGTAGATTATATATGTAAATATATAAAGATAGAGGTAGGGATTTATAAATGATCATTCTTAGCATTTTCCCTATCTCTCATGTTATTGACTGTTATACAAGTTATGCAGGTGTGTAGTAATAAATATTCAAACAGTATAAAGTGTCTAAAATGAAATGTAGAAGTTGCGTCCCTCTTGACAGCAGCCTTGTTCTGAGAGGCAAGCCATTTCCCATTCCCTTTTGAGGTCTTCTGCCTCTTCTCACCACTTTCTGCATTTTAAGCAGTAGTTATTGATGATATCCTCTGAGAGCTGATTTCACTCATACTAGCTGCCCCTTTCCCCCATCCTCCCCCCCGCCCAGTGTTGATGTGCATGTTCGTTAGAAGTTTAGATTACATATTTAGCTACCTTTATCTTTTTTTTTCAATGTAATTACTTTTTATTGAATTGTATAGATTTATAATTTCATCTGATTACATAAGTTGAATTATCAATAAAAATAGACATTCAAAGAAAAATAGACATTCAATAA
>NW_022111373.1:72018065-72019181 GCF_000313985.2 Echinops telfairi | reverse complement strand
GGAACCAGAGAAGATGGATAAAGCCATATGACTAAGTTATAGATCTGAGGCTTGTGCAGGAGAGAAGGAAGGGAGGGGGCAAAGGAGGGGTAGTCTCGGATTACAGCATACTTTTAACAATGTTTGACTACTCTGCTGGGAGATGAGGAGGTTTTTGAGCCAAAATCAGATACCAGAAAGAGTCCTTCTTATTTCCTATGCAGAAATTAGCCAACAGTATGATTCCTGTGACCCTTTGTCTTTGACTGAGCGCAGCCCCGGGGAAACATGGCCTCTCCAGGAAGGTATGGCAGCTGGCTGTTGTTAGGTCCTGTCCAGTCAGTTCCAACTCACAGCAGAATGAACTACCTCCTGGTCCTGCGTCATTTTCACCATGGTTCTTATGTTTGAGCCCATTGTTGCAGCCACCGAGTCAATCTCTCTTGTTGAGGGACTTCCTCTTTCTTACTGCCTCTCAACTCTACCAAGCATGACTTTCTTCTCCTGGAATAATACATGAGACAAAATCTCACCATCCTTGCTTCTAAGGAGCATTCTGGCTATACTTCTCCCAAGACAGGTTTGTTTGTTCTTTTGGCTGTCAGTGGTACTTTCAATATTCTTCGCCAACGCCATCATCCAAATGCATTGCTTTTTCTTCTGGTCTTCTTTATTCAATATGCAACTCGCACATGCACGTGAGGCGATTGAAAGTACCATGGCATGAGTCAGGTGCACCTTAGTCCTCAAAGTAACATCTTTGCTTTTCAAAGCTGTAAAGACTTCTCGGGCAGTAGATTTACCCAATGCAATGCACCTTCAGATCTCTTGACTGCTGCTTCCATGAGCACTGACTGTCTTGCCAAGCAAGACAGCATCATTGGCAACTTCAATCTTGTTTCCATTTACCCTGATGTTACCTAGTGATCCAATAGTAACAATTCTGGTTTGCTTTACATTGAGTTGTAATCCATACAGAAGGCTGCAATCCTTGATGTTCATCAGCAAGTGCTTCAAGTCCTCCTCACTTTCAGCCAGCAAGCTTATTTTTCAATTGGCCAATTACTCATCCTGGAGCAGAGATCAGAGTGCTACTACAGCTTGATTTTGTTGGAGCACATTCTTTTTTTTTTTTTT
>NW_022111373.1:72013504-72014708 GCF_000313985.2 Echinops telfairi | reverse complement strand
AACTAGAGGAAAGTTGTATGTTTCATCGTTGCTACATTGCACCCTGACTGGCTCATCTCCTCCCCAAGACCTTTCTGTAAGGGAATGTCCAGTGGCCTACAAATGGGCCAGAAATTTTTCCTGTCATTTTTTAGTATGGAGTTTTCACTATGTTGTATATTTTCTCAGACTTATATTTGATTATTGATTTTTCTTTATATTCTGAATTCTCTTTTTCTTGGATAAGTTCCCTATTCTCCCACTTTTTCCATTCTTTTGTCTTTCATGGGATTTGAAAAGTTTACTTTTTAGCTGAAACTACTTTATTATTATAAATGTATTTAAATTACAAAAGTAGGCAAGAATAATTTATCCAAACATATCATCTGGGAAATATGGATAGCTTTGATGAATACCATATGTAAAGGGGAAAATCATGAAACATATATATCATTAAAAGTTAACAAAAACATACTTAGGTGATGATTTAAATAGTATAAGTGAGAGGATGATTGAAGTAGTTTAAGCTTATTTAAGTCTGATCATCTAAGCCTGCTGCCTTTGAGTTGATTCCAACTTATACTGCTCCACAGTATAAGATGACTTCCACACCTTCCTCCTCTGGAGTGTCCAGGGATTGGAATCACCAGCTTTTGGGATAGAAGCCACACACACCAACCAATGAGCCACCCAGGTTCCTTATCACCCTGCAGTGATCATTAAAGAGCATTAACCATTTTCCTTAAAGATAAAATGTAATTCTGTAGACTAAAACCAGACATCCCTTGAACTCTGAACTTTCAGACCTACCGATGTTCACGGAAATGTTTGGCTACACAGATACGTGAGTAAACCCAGGTTTCTGACAAATCATCCAGAAGTATTGATTTATTCCTTATTGGGTATGGAATGAGTGAAAAACTAACTGTAAAATTATATTTAACACAAGGCCTGTGACCAGGAACATTTGTTCTCTTCTTTCTTTGTCTGAAACAAAGAATAGAAAAAATAATTTGTATGCTCTTCTTAGTTACTTTTTGAAGAACTACACTTTGTTTCATTACATTAAAAAAATGTTGTCTTCAGAGGAAAGTAAAAAGAAAGAGAGGAAAGAACTAGGAGGCGGAGTGGAGACCCAAAGCCCATCTGTGGCAACTGGACATCCCCTTACAGAAGGGTCACAGGGAGATGAGCCAGTCAGGGTGCAGTATAGCAACGATGAAAC
>NW_022111373.1:72006010-72012147 GCF_000313985.2 Echinops telfairi | reverse complement strand
TGCCTATGGACCTGGTTTTTCTAGCTGTATGTTGAAACTAAAGCTCCACTTTAGCTTAATCATACTTAAGTCTACTTGGGAAATATATATTTATGACATGTTTGACTTAAAAATAAGTAATTATCTATTGATTAATAATATATATGTGTGTACAGGACCCCTGGTGGCCTAGTGGTTATGCTTTGAACTGCTAACCACAAGGTCAGCAGTTGGAGCCCACTAGCCACTCCATAGCAGAAAGACTTGGCTTTCTACTCCCATTAAGAGGTAAAGAGCTACAGTCTCAGAATCCCATAGAGAAAGGTCTGCTATGTCCTATAGGGTCACTATGGGTCAGAATTGATTTGAAGGCAGTGAGTTTGGTCTGGGGGGTTCAGTGTATGTGTATGTATATGTGTGTGTATATTTCTTTCTTTTAACCAGGGCTAGAAAGGAACATTGGGAAAATCTGCGACCAGCTTCAGGCAGACCATTCTGTCCTTCAATGTCAAAGCCAGATGCCTAAGAAGCGGTGCATGAAAGCACTGAAATGACAGAGTGGAAAATGATTGCACTCAAGTCCTATCACCTGGAACCCTTCATCCTCAGCCCACTTCATTGTTCTAGCCGCTGAAAAGCGAATGTGCTGCCTTTCCATCAGCTCAACACAAGTCTGTACTGAGCTCCTGCTGTGGAGCTCCTGCTGGATGCAGTTGGAGATGTCAGTGGCCCCTCACCCTCCAGGTACTGACTGTCCAGTAATGCTACAGTCTCTTCTTTTGGAGAAAATCGAGAATATCCCATCTTTTAGGGTGAATGTGACATTTTAATATAACCAGGAATCATGAAGAATCAAGACTAATAAATAATATAGGCTTATGAAGTTTTATGTTTAAGGAAGACAGAACAGAACTCTAAACTAAAACACTAAGTCTAGTTTTTGCAAATTACTATTTAATGGCTCTAAAATAATCCCAAATTAAAGATGCAGAAATATTTTGAGCAATGGCAGAAATATTGAAATACATGTATAATCTTTCAAAATGATTACATTGAAACACTGCTTTCACTTAAAAGTATTAGGTCCTAGACTTTTAAAAATGTGTCTTTTTGAAATCTGAGATAGGTAAATCTACAGAGACAATAACTAGATTAATGGTTTGGGGGGAGTATAGCAGGGGAGGTTGGGGATAAATGGAGAGCTAATAACAATGAGTATAAGAAAGAAGTAAATGTTTCTAAAATTGATTGTGGTAATGATTGTACAAGTCTTCTTAAACTACTGAATATGTGGATTATATGCCAATAAAACTGTTTTTAAAAACATATGTTTATAATCACACATAGCTAGATTATAATATATTTAAGGGTCAGAATCATCTAATATGTATCTTATATTTATCTTTAAAGTAATTAGCATTGTACTTGGAATAATAGTAGATGCTCAGGAAAATATTGTTCATAAATGTAAAAATAGAAAAATAATTAAAGATGCACTTTTTAAGAGTTAATATATGTCTTGGTCTAATATTTCCTTGGTGTATGTTTGTGCTATTTGCTATAAGTCTGTTTCCCACTTTGTTCCTCATAATGTAAGCGTTTCTAACAATAAAATTAGGAAATTTTACCTTCTGTACTATCTGAATAGCTAACCTTCCCTAGACCTTTAGAATGATAACCAACATATACTACTTATTATGTCACAGGCTTTATTCAAAGCACTCTACATAGATCAGCTGATGTAATCCTCATAAGGATTAAAAATGAGATGATGTTTTTAACACAATATTTTACTGATGAGGAAACTGAAGCCCAGTGAGATAGATTCATTTGCCTGAGGTTTAATTTGTAAATGGTGTAACTGGGAGTTGAATCCATGGGATCTGGCTCTGGAATCCATGTCCTCAACCCTTCACTGCACTGCGTCGATTGCGCATTAAACTGGATGGTCAAACAGTGAAGCACTCGGCTGCTAACTGAAAAGCTGGTGGGTTGAACCCACTCAGTGGCTCTGTAGGAAAAGAGATCAGTCCACTTGTTCCCATAAAGCTAGAGCCTAAGGAGGAAACCCAGAATATCTGTCTGTGGGTATTTACCACGTCTGCAAATATATCCATGGATATGGTAGAGCATACAAGGGACACGCGTCAAAGCTTAGACATCATAACCACACACCTTGAGGGAATGAGTTTTGGGACCTAGAGGCTCAGGGCCAGAGCCTCAAGGAACACCTAGGCAATTGCATAACATAATCCATAAAGACAACGTGGTGTATCCTACCTTGATGAGTTATGACTAAAATCTTAAGTGCTCAGCGCAGCGATCCAAGGTTCAACAATTGGTCTCTCTCTGTCAGAGGGAAGAAAAGTAATGAAAATAAAAGATGCACAGGGAAAATTAGTCCAGCAGATTACTGGATCACATGAATATCAGTAGCCATGACTCTGAGACCAGAGAAATAGCAGGGGCCCAACTAACACTACCAACTGCCCTGAAAGGGATCATGTTAGAAGGTCTTGGATAGAGTGGGAGAAAATAAAGAGGAAATCTCATAATCCATTGAAAAAAACAAACTGGTAGAACCCTCCAAAACAATGGCCCTTACAGTTTAGGTCTGGAAATAAACTTACCACCCCACCCCCATTCCCTAAATGATTTTTTAGCCCAACAGTAGACTGCTCTATAAGGGGTACAATGACATTAAGGAAGTACTCACAGTTTACAATAATCAGTTATTTGAGATCAAAAGGCCAATGTTTACGCACGGAGAAAATTCAGATAGGTTAGACAGGAAGGAGCAATGGAAACAGGAAAAAGGGTGAAGTGGGGTAAGTGGTGTTTCATTGTGGAAATTAAAATCATTGAAATGAAACAAAATGTGCATAAAATGTCATATGGATAACTGCTCTGTAAACCCTCACCCAGTTAAAAATAAAAAGTTAAAATTAAAAAATTATAAGAAGAGATTCCACCCTAGGAAATCCTATGGGGCAGTTCTACATGAGACCGCTGTGAATCAAAATGGACTTAGTGGCACCTACAAGCAACATCTGAATATCTCTGTTGCTGAGTTTAGGGTATTTTATCAATTTTATGTACTAAGATACACCCTTGGAATGCTTCTCACTGCAACATTGCTAACTTGGAATTCACTGAATGTTGCCACTTTACCCATAATGCACAACCCCATTCATCCTGCTGGAAATTAGATGCTGAATCATTTACTGTCATTTCAAGGTAACTGGGGTCTTTGAGGATAAGTAATTCAAACCCCTGATTGTTTGATTAAATATCTTTATCAGCATCACAAGCCAGGGTCATCAGTTTCTATTTGAACCTTTTCAATTATTCAGTATTTCACAAGATTAGTCATTACTTTTTAAGATAAATCTCACTCTTAGAGCATTTTCCCATATATTCACCAAAAACCTACTTATTAACAACTTTCATTTGCTAATCAAATATTAGTGTCTAATCCCACACAAAGAGCCTGGTGGAGTGGGGAGGCTGCTAAAGAAAGGGCCCGTGAAGATCTTTGGCCTCAGAAAGTCAACGAGCTGTTGTGTCCTGTCCTACAGGGTCGGGTCGCTCTGGGTCAGAAGGAACCCCATGGCAGTGAGTTGTGAGTGAGAAGCTCCCATGCAACAAAATTATGACTTCTCGTATATGAAAGCATTTTGTTCATTTGAAGACAGTTATTATGGCTTCTATGTGTCTGTGCTTCCTCATTTCCTCCAACCCCAAAGCATAGGCTTTGTCTTACAATCGCCGTATGACATTGAACGACCACTTAACCTTTGTATCTTGATTTCCTCATCTGTAAAACGAGGTGCAATGGGATGATTTGAGGATGAAATGGAATAGCAAGGTACTTAAGTGCAGGGTCTGGCAGACAGTAAGCACTCATCGGGCATTATGTCACACAATATAATTCCGTGATTTGGTTTCCAGTCCTCTCCATCCTCCTGGTGACCCTCTACTGGGAATATTTTAGCATCGCCAAAGACAGGAGAGGTCTGCTCACTCAATGAATTCTTACCTAGCTTCTCAAAGGTCAACCCTTGAACGTTCTCTGGAACCTAATTCTACTCTGACACATCAGGCTCACCACGAATCCAAGTTGACTCAACAACAACTGGGCTTTTGTGGTTGTTGTTGGATTGGTTTCATAGGCTATGATTACGAGAAGAGGCAGTGTGTGGCATTGTAAGAAGAACAAGAGTTACAATAACCATTCAACTCTGAAGTAACCACTCTACCTGGACCCAGCCTCACAATCACAGGGTCCCCCTTGGGTACACACCAACACAAATTAAAAGCTTGATTCAGTGTCATACCATGCATGTTAGGAATTGTGCAACACACAAGAATGCCCTCCATGAGACAGGTAGTAAGGAGATATTTTTACAGCTAGGCCAATAAAAAAGTTAAATTAGTTGATGGCTTTAGGAACAAAGGGACTTTAGAAACACTACAGTTATTCATCCGTTTTTCATATTGACAATAGTGATGTATATATAGACTACATATAATTGAAGTACATTTGTCAAATTTTTTAATCACAAGAGTATTGTGGGCTAAAAGATGTGAATAGAAAAACGCATTTGAAGAAGCTATACAGACTGATAGCAACCAGGAAAATATTTTAAATGTACATAAAGATGGACTTAAGCAATATGGTAGGTTATGTCCCACCCATCACCCATCCCCCAGAAGAATGCATGACAGAGGACAGCACTGAAGCTACAGGTCAGGAGAAGGGCGCATCCGATCAGAGAACAAAGGAGCAAACTAAGAGGGAAGGAGAGAGAAAGAGTGGAACACATCCTAACCCACCAAGCCCCAAGGATAATATTCCTGTCAGAGCAGCCAATGCACAGAGAGGACAATTGGACTGGCCCCACCACGAGACACGACGTCCCTCACTGACCCATAGCGCTACAGGGAACAACACTGGAGACAGTGCGGGAATCATGCCACATCTGATCCCACCACACCAGGGCAAAACACTAAAGGTGTGCAACAGAGCAGCAAGGGGAGCAAAACAATGAAGTCCCTAAGAAATCCCAAAAATAGACTTCAGGGGCCAGGGCATGGCACCCCATCAGACTCGACCAGAAAATACTCATAACGGTCAACAAAAAGACTGTTTATAGGCTTTTCGTTTGTTGTTTTTGTTATTTGGGCTTTTTTTGGGGGGTGGGGGGTGTTTGTTTTGCTTTGTTTTGTTTTTGTGCTTATTATTGTTTTTGCATGTCTATCTAGGTAAGATAGGTGGGATAAACAATCCGGAGGAGAAAACAACAGGACAGGGCCAACAGTTCCGGAGGCACATGGGGAGAGGGAGAGGTGGGGGAAAGATAGAGGGGAGCCAACAAACCCAGGGACAAGGGAACAACAAGTGATCTAAAATTGACAGTGATGGTGAGGAGGGAATAGGATGTGTTGTGGGGCTTGATCAAGTGCAAGGTAGCCAAGTGGAATTAACAAAAGCTGAATGAGAGTTGAACATGATAGTGGAACAAAGGAAAGTAAAATGAAATAGAGGAAAGAACTAGGAGGAAAAGGACATTTATAGAGGTCTAAATACAGGCATGTTCATACATAAATATACTTATATATAATGATAGGGAAATAGATCTATGTACATATATTTATATGTTAAATATTAAGGTAGCAGATGGACATTGGACCTTTACTCAAGTACTCCCTCAACACAAGAACACTTTGTTCTAATAACCTGGCATTCTGTGATGCTCACCTTCCTGACACAATTGCTGAAGACAAAATGGGTACATAAGCAAAGTGGTGAAGAAAGTTGATGGTGCCCAGCTATCAAAAGACATGGTGTCTGGGGTCTTAAAGGTTTGAAGGTAAATAAGCGGCGATCTAGGTGAGAAGCAACAAAGCCCACATGGAAGAAGCACACCAGCCTGTGTGATTGTGAGGTGTTGATGGGATCAGGTATCAGGCCCAGTAAGTAAAATCATGGTAATGTAAATGAGGGGAAGGGCAGAGTGGCAACCCAAGACCATCTGTAGACAGTTGGACATCCCCATACAGAAAGGTCACAAGGAAGAGATGAGCCAGTCAGGGTGGAGTACAGCACCGTGAAACATACAACTTTCCTCTAGTTGTTTAATGCTTCCTACCTGCCC
>NW_022111373.1:72002594-72003926 GCF_000313985.2 Echinops telfairi | reverse complement strand
CCTACTTTGAGAAACTGGTTTCTCTTGATAACATGCCCAATGTACATGAGACAAAGTCTCACTATTCCTGTCTCTAAGGAACATTCTGGCTGTACTTCTTCCAAGACAGACCTGTTGGCTCTTTTGGTAGTCCATGGTACTTCCAATATTCTTTTCCAGCACTATAATTTAAATACATCAATTCTTCAGTCTTCCTTATTCAACTTTCACACACATATGAGGCAATCGAAAATGCCATTACTTGAGATGGGCTCACCTTAGTCATCTGCATATGACAGGTTGTTAATGAGTCGTCCTCCAATCCTGATGCTTTGTGCTTCATATAGTTCATTTTATTGTATTATTTGATAAGCATACAGATTGAATAAATATGGTAAAAGGATACAATCCCTGCACACACCTTACCTGATTTTAAATCACTACAGTATCCCTTTATTTCATTCAACTACCTCTTGGCCTATTCCTGTACAGGTTCCATATGAGCACAATGAATTGTTCTAGAATTCCCATGATTCTCCATGTTATTGATAGTATGTTATGACCCACATAGTTGATGCCTTTGCATACTCAATGTGGTTAGATTTTATGTCCACTTGAACCTATGTGGACGTGTAGCGGTAGAGTCCAACATATCAATGAGATCAGTCTGATGATGCCTCCATGGTGTTGTGGCCTTTTTATAAGAGAGACACTGGGAACTTCTCATTGTTCTTGTCCTTTGCCTTCCTCCTTGCTGGAATCCTGCGTCTGGCTCCAGGAGTATCCACATAGGTGCTGCTGACGCTGGGAGCCAACCTTGCCATTTCCCCTCCGATCTTGCATCCATACAACTTTGGACCCACCAGTCTGTGATCTCCTTGTTTCCCACTTCACCTTTCTGTGTCATCATCTGAAGCTATGCAAAGCTGTACAGAGCCCAGGCTAACTTCAGACCTGTGGACTTGATTTGGACCGGGCTGTGATACTTTCTTGATATAAAGTCACTTCTTTATCAAAAAATTACAAACTTTTTCAGTAAAGTTATTTCTTACACATAGATGAGGATCACTGTTTTGTTTATCTAGACAACACCGGTTAAGATGGTAATTAAAACACAAATAAACATCTTTCTGGTAGTTTCTGTTTGGGACCAAGATTAGCCTGACATCAGCAATGATATCCCGCATGCCACATCCTCTTCTGAATCAGCTTGAATTTCTGGCAGCTCCTGGTTCATATAATGCTATAAACATTTTTAAATTATCTTCAGCAAAATTTTACTTGTATGAGATATTAATGATATTGTTTAATAATTTGTGCATTCTGTTGGGTCACCTTGCTTTCAAAAAAGCA
>NW_022111373.1:71999382-72001228 GCF_000313985.2 Echinops telfairi | reverse complement strand
TTTTTTTTTCTTGAATTCCAGTCACCAGTAATTTTTAAATGCAACTTGATTGCATCCTTCATCAATTTCAAATCACAGAAGTTGGTAGAATTCTTCAATTCTTTCCTTGGCTTTCGTGGTAGGTGTGTACATTTGAACAGTCATCTTATTAACTGGTCTTTTGGGAAGCATCTACCTCTTATACTATCACTGATAGAATTATACATCAAGGTAGATAGATGTCAAAGTGTTCTTTTTGATGATGGATGTGATGCCAGTCCTCTTGAGTTTGACATTCTCGGGATGTTAAACCATACTCTTGCCTGACTCAAGATGACCAGAACCAGTCCATTTCAGCCCACTGATGCTTTGACTGTCAATCTCTATGAATTCCATTTCATTTCGATGAGTTCTATTTTTCAAGAATTTTACTTCATACATTCCATATTCTGATCATTCATGGATGTTTGTAGTTGATTCAATTCATTTTGAGTCCTGATTCATCAGCAAACTAAAGTCATGAAAATTTGTTGCATCTACACTAGTAAGGCCAACTCGCCTTGAAGGAGGCAAGTTCTCCCCAACCTGAGGAGCTCATCTTCTGACACTCCCTCAGACAGACAGAGCTCCACTGACTCAACAAGGCCTTCATTCCTTAAAATTCAAGCACCAACAAACGTTGGTGTAAATTTGTATGTGCTGTGTAGCCTGACCTAAATGGTAATCTGAACCCAAATTTGTGTAAAGACTTTTCAGGTGAAAAGACTTGATATTTTGGAAGGATTGTTTACCAAACACCATAGTAATTTCTTCTCTTATGTGTTTTTGTGCACTAGGCGCAGTTGTGTAGCGGTTGAGTGATGCTGGTTAGCTGTTAAGGTGGCGTGTTGCAGTACAGAAAAATCACCATTTTTTATTAGTGAAATGATTGCATAACTAGAAACCTCATGATCATTTGGAAAGTTATTAGAGACAATAGGAGAATTAGGTAATATGGCTTGTTGGGACACTTATATGCAAACATCACTGCCTGTCTACATTCTCTCCACAACCATTTTCGAAATGTAATGGGAGGAAAAGACCCATTTTATATTACCAGCAAAGGGATTATAAGAATTTGCAAGAGCTGTTGAAGGAAAACTTGGGTTTCTCTGTAGGAGGTAGGATAGGACTTGAATAAACATGATCTTGCTATGCATACGGTTTTCAGTTCCCTCATATGCATGTACAGGTTGGACCATAAATAAAGAAGACTGAAGAAGAACCGATGTAAAAGAAAAAAAAGAAGAAGAACTGATGTGCTTGAATTGTGATCTTGGTGAGGAACAGGGAAAGGACCATGGACTGCTAAAAGGACAAAGGAATCTCTCCTGGAAGAGGTCTGGCCAGAAGGCTCGTTAGAGGCAAGGATGGTGAGACTTTTCTCACGTATTTTGGACATGTTGTCAGGGAAGACCAATCCACGGAGAAAGATAACATGCTTGGTAACCTGGAAGGACAGTGAAAGAGAGGAAGGCCCTCAACAAGATGGGTTGACCCCAGGGCTGCAGACATGGAAACAAATGAGGATGGCACAGGACCAGGCGGCGTTTCCTTCTGTTGTGCACAGGGTCACCTAACAACAACAACAACTATAATCCAGGACAGATACTCAGCATTTTCACATCTCATGTTGTTGTCGGTCTCCTCCGTGGAACATGCCATCATGATCAAAGGCAAACAGACATGCAAATTCTAACGTTGACATGGAAAAAGCAAGCTGTCTCACATATTTTGGACATGTGATCCAGAGGAGCCAGTCTCTGAAAAAGGACCCTTGCTTGGTAAAATGGAGGGTCATCAACAAAAATAAAGAAGAAGAAGAAGA
>NW_022111373.1:71986296-71998021 GCF_000313985.2 Echinops telfairi | reverse complement strand
GCAAATGTTTTGAGAATGACGAGGGCAATGAATGTACAAATGTGCTTTACACAATTGATGTATGCATGGATTGTGATAAGAGTCATATGAGCCCCTAATAAAATGATTACAAAATAAATAAAGAAAAGAAAATACACTTCTAGTGGTAGCAGTTGTACAATACTGCTTAATGTGAATGAATTATGGAATGATATCTATATTAACTCTCAATAAAATGGCTTTGAAAAAAAAAGGAAATACACTTGTAATACGTATGCATAGGGCTACATTTGTAAATATGTGACTTTTTCCATGGTTAATATTTTCCTCCTTTGGATGGAAGGATAGGGAACTGAAGGTGTAGTGTGAGAGGAAGATTTTCTCGCCCTTTATGGCACTTCCATTTATTAATATGATTAGGTATGATGTTCTCAATGAGATCAATTAGTTCTAAGAAATGATGTCAAGATTTCTGATTAAAGCCTGGGTGGGGAAGGGGGGACCAGTTCTGACACAAAACCATGTGGTGACACAGCATGAGAGACACTGCATCACCAAAAATGCCCCAGTGGAATCAAGTGCAGGATGCAGATTTCCCTTCCAATTAAACAGCCCCATGAAGAAGCCTTCAGGTGACTGATGTAAGCTACCGGACAGCTGCTGACCGCGTCTCTTCCTCAGGTCAGAGCCGTGAGACTGCGTGTGCATGAACAGCCAGCTGAGGCAATGTGTGATCTTATTGTGGGTCAGAGTTAGGACCAAGTCAGCCAAAAGTACATTTTTGAGACAACTGGGATATTTTAAGCATGGGCCAGGTATTGACTATTAAGAAATCAAGACGCATTTTGACTATGTGAGAAAATGTTCTTAATTTTCAGAGAGGCATACTCATTTTCCTAATGTCAAAATCCACACCACTCCCCAAAAAGAGTGCTTGAAATGATATTTTAAAGGCAAGATTTCTACAGATTCTGATCTGGTAGGAAGAAATTAAGAAGATCGTTCTCTATAAAAATGATCCATGAAGCTAAGAGAAACTGGCTTGAACTAGCTCTTTGCTGTCCTGCAGCAGATGTTTACTGTTCTCCAGAGCTGTCAAGGATAGCAGATGGCCCTCAGATAAACCCTGCTGTGTGTAGAATCAGCAACGTGGGCCAGCAAATAGCTGGCATGGGAACTGGCTGTAGGGGATCGAAGCAGTACGATGAAATTGGAGGTGAAGGTCAGATGGAAAAACAACCCCTGCTTTGCAACGGATACAGCCAGGATTGGATGCCCTTACGCAAAACCGTAAGCAAAGTTAAGCAACCCATTCTGGCTGAACAGTCAGCTGCCTTGAAGAAAAGCACACGGTCGGTTTAATCAATAATGAAAATGCATGTGTAATTTTGCCTGACATCAGGATTATTTTATCAAAGACTCTTGAAAAAAGTAGAGGACACACGGACTGCAGCAGGCCAGAAGACACATCTTAACACAGCTTACTCATAGCCTCCAGGATCTGGTTGGAATAGTTTGGGACAGAAATATAAGCTATATTTTTCATGACCTAAGTCCCAGAAGATCAGGCCTCTTTAAAATGGGGAAACTGAAGAAGCATCTTTTCATTTGGTGGCGAACTACTTATCAGGGTGCTGAGACTGCATCTCACGTACTTTGAGCATGTTTTCAGGAGAGCTCAGCTTCTGGAAAAGGACATCAGACTTGTTAAAGGAGAAAGTCAGTGAAAAAGCAGAAGATTGCCAAGGACCCAGTGGTGACAAACATGGGTGCAAATGCAACAGCGATTGTGAGGATGGCGTGGGACCAGGCAGTGTTATGTTCTGGTGTACATGGGGTCGCTATGAGTTAGAACCGATCTAGGGCACTTACAATCAACAACTCTTACTTTGAGGCTCTGTGCTCCCATACAAATTATAGGTACTTATTCATTCACTCACCCACTGATCCATTCATGACTCAAATAGCCTGTATTTAGTGGCTGCCATATTAGTCGTTGAACCCTACCATTTACTGTCGAGTGCATCTTGTGGGAGGGGAGAACTCTCTTCCACAGGGTTTTCAATGGCTGGGTTTCTCAGGCGTGGATCTCCCTGCTGAGGTGCCTCTGGGTAGATTCAAACTTCCAATCTTCCAGTTAGTTGCCAAATGCATTAATGATTTACACTAATCAGGGATGGTCTACTTCTATTACGTATATTAGGAGCCAGTTTTTATTTGTCCTTGGTTGCTTCTGTTTGCTGATCTCCAAATTGAAGGAGAGAGAATATCATGTTGTGTCTGCTCCAGTACCTGACATGTTGCAGAGCTCAATGATACACTGAATGAATGGGTGAGGGGATAAAGGGATGACTGAAAACCATGTTAGAGCCAAAGGATGCTTAGATAAATAAGCCATGGTCTTAGATGCCTTGCCAAGTTCTCTTGCCAAAAAAAATTTTTATTTTAAGAGTAAGTGTGTGGTTTCTTCCAGAACGAGATGGTGATGTTCCAAAGAAACTAAGGCTGGGCGGGCTGGTGGAAGGAGTGGAACTGTAGTCACACCCGCAGGAATGAGGCGAATCTCATTTCATTGTGCCTTCACTGAACTTCACTCTGCTGATACTGTGTTTTTGACAAATTGAACATTTGTGGGGACCTGGAGATTAAGTGTCATCGAAGCCCTTGTTCCCAAAGCATGTGCTCACTTCATGTCTCTGTCTAAATTTGGTAATTCGGACAACAGTTCAAACGTTTCATAATGCTCCTGCACCCTTAATAGGCTACCTAAACCGAAATCAAACTCCCTGCCATCCAGTCAAGGCTGACTCATAGTGACCCTATAGGCCAGGGTAGAACTGCCCCTGTGAGTTTATGAGACTAACTCTTTATGGGTGTAGAAAGCCTCATCTTTCTCCGTGGAGAAGCTGGTGTTCTTGCAGTTAGCAGCCCAATACATAACCACTACTATGCCACCAGAGCCCCTAAGCATAGGGGCAACATAACTTTTATATGCACCAGAAAACCCAGAATTCCGGGTGGCTCACTTCATGGCGATATTCACTTTATTGCAGTGGGCTGGAGGTGCACCAGCAATATCTCTGAGGTGTGTCTTCTAGCTCAGGATCGACTCCAGCTAGACAGGAGGCGATGGAAGAAGTATTAACATAAAGGTGAGAGTTGGGATTCAAGATCATTAAAACCATGGAAAAAGTCACATACAGTGAACCCTCGTTTATCGCGGTTAATCGGTTCTAGACCCTACCGTGATAAATGAAATTCCGCGAAGTAGGATTCCTTATTTGTAAATCAAATATTTTCGTAGTTAGAGCATAGAGGACATGAAAAACACCCTTTAGTCACCATTACACACGTATTACCCAATTGATTAAACGAAAAAGGGAAAATACAGTAGAACATTTTGGACGTTACAATTATCATTTATTATTTATTGTATTATTTATGGCATCAAGCGTGTACAGTATGAGCCAATCAGTGGCAGTAATGACAGAGCATGCGCTGTTATGCAAAAACCGCGATAGAGTGAAGCCGCGGATGTCGAAGCGCGAAGTGACGAGGGTTCACTGTATTTACAAATGTATCCCTGTCATTTAAATATAAGACCATTGTAGAATCTTAAAACTAAATCAAATCAACAAGGTCATTTTAAGTGCTCATCTAAAGAATTGGTATGAAATACACTATTCCAAACCTCTTTCAGTAAGTACAAAATTGATAAATCCTATTTTTCTGATTAGGAGATTGTTGTTGCTGTGTGATGTCGTCAAGTTGGTTCAGACCCATAGCAGCCCTATGCATAACAAAACAAAACACTGCACCATCCCGTGCCATCCTTATTAAGTGCTCCTATGTCGGAACCCATAGTTGACAGCCATGGTGGCAATCCATCTCCTTGAGAGTTTTCTTTTTCACTACCCTTCCACTTTATCGAACATGATGTCCTCCTACGGGAACTGGTCTATCCAGACAATATGTCCAATATGGACATGTATGTAAGACAATATGACAGTATGTAAGACTAAGTCTTGGAATCCTTGCCTCTAAGGAGCATTCTGGCTGAACTTCTTCCAGGGCAGATTGGGTTGTCCATTTGATTCTTTCAGTATTCTTCTCCAGCACCACAATTATTCTTCGGTCTACCTTATTCAATGTCCAACATTCACATGCACATAATGCAATGTAAAATACCATGGCTTGGGTCAGGTGCACCTTAGTCTTCAAAGTAATAACCTTGCTTTTCAATACTCTAAAAAGGTCCTGTGTACCAGATTTACCTAATACAACTCATCTTTTGATCACTTGACTGCTGCTTCCATGAGTATTTATTGTGGATCCAAGCATGATGAAATCCTCCACAACTTCAACCTTTTCTCCATATATCACATTAGCCATCTATCACAATGTTACCTGTCAGTCCAGCTGTGAGGATTTTGGTCTTCTTTACATTGAGTTGTAATCCATACTAAAGGCTACAATCCTTGATCTTCATCAGCAAGTACTGTATGTCCTCCTCATTTTCAGCAAGCAAAATTGTATCATCTGCATATTGAGGTTGTTAATAAGCCTTCCTCCAATCCTGATGCCACATTCTTCATCATATAAGCCATCTTTTGTGATTATTTGCTCAGCATATAGATTGAATAAATATGATGAGACAATACAACCCTGATGCACATCTTTCCTGACTTAAAATCATGCAGTATTTCCTTGTTCTGGTCACACACTTCCCTCTTGATCCATGTACAAGTTCCTCATGAGCACAATGAAGGCTCTCAAATCCCCCCTCTTCTCAAGTTACCCAAGGTTCACACAGATAAATGACTTTGCATAGTCAATAACACACAAGAAACATCTTTCTGGTATTTTCTGCTTTCAGCCACGATCTATCTTCTATCAGCAATGATATCCCTTGTTCCATGTCCTCTTCTGAATCCAGACTGAACTTCTGGAAGTTCCCTGTCAATGTATAGCTGCAACCATTATTAGATAATCTAAGCAAAATTTTACTTGCTCGTGATATCAATGATGCTTTTCTGTAGTTTGGACACTTTGTTAGGTCACCTTTCTTTGGCATGGGCACAAATATGAATCTCTTCCAGACAGTTGCCAAGTAGGTGTCTTCCAAATTTTCTGGCATAGATGAGTGAGTGATTCCTGTACTTCATCAGCTTGCTGAAACATTTCCTTTGGTATCCCGTCAATTCCTGGAAACTTTTTTTTTTTTTTGCTAATGCATTCAGTGAAATTTGACCTTCTTCCTTCACCACCATTGGTTCTTGCTCATATGCTGCCTCCTGAAATGGTGGGATGCCTACTAGTTCTTTTTGGTACCGTGACTGTGTATTCTTTCCATCTTCTCTTGATACTTCCTGCATCATTCGATATTTTACACATAAAATCTTTCAAGATTGCATCTGCAGGCTGTAATCTTTTCTTTAATTCTTTCCATTTCAGATATTCTGGGCACATTCTTCCCTTTCGGTTTCCTAATTCTAGGTCTCTGTGCATTTCATTACAATATTTGGCTTTGTCTTCTCAAGATACCCTTTGAGATTTCCTATTCAACTCTTTAACGTCATCCTTTCTTTCATGTGCTTTAGCTACTCTATGCCTAAGAGCAAGTTTCTGTCTTCTGATATCCACTTTTATCTTTTCTTTCTTTCCTATCTTTTTAATGACTTTTGCTCTCTTCATGAATGATGGTCTTCCTGTCCTTCCACAGCTCACATCTTCTGTCACTAGTGTTCAATGTATGTTCTTGAGACATTCTCAAAATTCAGGTGGGATTGCCTCATTGTCGTATTTTGGCGCTTTTATTTTCATTTTCTTCAGCTTTACCCTGAATTTACATATGAGCGATTGAAGGTTGGTTCCATAGTCAGCCCCTAGTCTGATTTGAGCTGCTGCTATTGAGCTTCTCCGTCCACAGATGTAATCCATCTGATTTCTGTGTATTCCCTCTTGTATAGTTAGTTGCCTTTTATGTTGATGAAAAAACAGTAAATGCTATCAACAAGTAGTTGGCTCTAAAGTTGGTTGCAAAGTTCTATTACGTGATCTCCAGCTTCATTTCTATCACAAAGACCACATTTTCCAACTTCTATTCCTTCTTCTTTGTTTCCAATATTTGCAATCCAATCACCAATAGGATAGTAGGAAATATTAGTCCTTCATTCACGGAAATTGGGCCCTATGCCATGCTGAAGCCTCACAAGTGGCTATAGTGGACAAATGTAACTATATTTTCTGATTCATAAAGGCAACAAATGTCTTTACACCCACTCTGAATGCCCTGTTTTTCTTCAACCCACTTGCTCATTCATTCAGCAAATATGCATTAAGTCTGCCCTGGGACTTGGTTGCTGTGGAGCAGCGATTAAGTGGCAATTTGAACCAACCCAGTGTCTCTGTTGGAGAAAGACTGGGTAAGCTGTTCCCCTAAAGGCTTGAGGATTCCATAGGGCAGTTGTAGTCTGTCACGTGGGGTCACTGTGAGCTGCTATCAACTCCAAACAACAATGTTATGAGCCAGTCACTGTTCTGATGCTGGGACTAGAAAGGGAGCATTTGACCAGGACTCCCTGTTGGCAGTACTGAAAATCTCATTGCTTGGGCAAGCAGGGACCATTGGTCACTTAGAGCCTACATTAGTGAGGTGGGGTGGAAATTTAGAGAGGTAAACCAGGAAGCTCTTAGTAAAAAGGTTCCCTTCACGTGAAGACCTGACTCATGCCACATTGTGTATAATAGAAAGGGGTGAAGTACCTAGTCTTGCTCCGTCTTCATGACTGTTGGTATACTTCAATCTATTATTGTGGTTATTGTTTCAGTCCATCTCCTGGAGGACTTCCTTTGTTTTTGTTGATCTTCTAATCACCTATCAATCAGGCTGTTATAGTGTGGTTGCCTAAGTGGTGTCATTCTGGAAGTTATGGCATTGGAATTTCAAATACCACCAAAGTCACCCACAGTGAACAGATTTCAGTGGAGCTTCCTGGTGAAGACAGACTAGAAAGACCTACTTCTGAAAATTAGCCAGTGAACATTCTATAAATCACATTAGAATAAGTACAATCATCATGAGGATATTGGAGAAGAGCATTCCAGAAATTTCAGTGCATACATGGCATGTTTGGGGAACAGCTAAGAAGCAAATCAGGAGAGAGAGAGAGAGAAGAGTAACAGGAGATATTACCTGAGAAGTAACAGCCATCAGATTATGTGAGGATCAAGAGTCTTTAAAAGACCTTTGGCTTTTACACTAGATGATTAGAGAAGACCCTGAAAGGTTCTCGAAAGAGAAAGAGGGACGCACATGGAAGAAGCACACCAGCCTGTGTGATCATGAGGTGTCAGTGGGAAGAGGTAACAGAAGTTAAAAAAACACACAACCAAATAGATATGAAGGGGAGTGGATGTAGTGGAGACCCAAAGTCCACCAGCAAGACTATTGGACAGTCCCTTTCAGAAGGGCCACATGGAATGGAGGATAAATCCAAGGTGTGGTATGGCACTGGTGAACCACATAACTATCCTCTAGTTCTTTAAGATTTCCTCCCCTTACTATTAAGGTCTTTATGTGATATATTAATTAATCATGTTAAATTTGCATATGTTCATTTGTATATTTAAGGTCATTCTGTATATGGTAGTCAAGATAGACAACCCCTCAGAGACAGTGACAGGAGTAATGGTTTCTTGAGTGTACAGGATGTGAGGTGGGGGGAAAGTGGGGGAAGAGGGAGTTGATAGCATTGATGATTGTATAACCCCACCCAATGGGATTGAACAACAGAAATGTATAGGAAGGGAAGGGATATATTGGAATGAGTAAGATATGTCAATAAAAAACATTATATATATATATATATGGCAGGATTGCTTTGAATGCTGTGTTAAGAAGAAACCACAAAAGGGTGAGGGCAGGGAGTGAGACCACCTACCTAACTATGTGAATAATACATTTGGAAGCTCTAGCCCCTTTCCTCTACGCCACAGGAAGCCAAGGGAGAGGCCATGGTCTACTTTGGGACCCATGTTTATCTTTCAAAGAACGAGGAAGGCCCTTACTTGGTCCTGATTTAATTTGTGTTTGCTGAGCTAATGAGAGGGAAGCAGTTTCAACTACGAAGACTATAAATGGTGTTAACAAAACCACAACTCTCCTGGGGAAATGAATATACAAAAGGAGATGGGGTCTGAGGCCAGGCTGCCCTGGCTTGAATCTCAACTCTGCTACTTCCTAGCTACGCGACCTTAAACAAACTTCCAGAAGTTCCTTGGTTCCCTTATCTGTACGAATAATAGAAATACTTACATTTGTGGGTAGGGAGGATGCATTGAGTTTATTTGTGTGCCCAGAGCTCATCAACGTTCAGCATTATTATAACTATTAAGTCTTCTAAGAATAAGTGCCAAGTTTTAAAATAGAGGTTGGTGTTCAGAGGCTGGGTTTATACCTTATGAGTCAACATTTTCTTTTCAGCTCTAAGTCCAAAGTTTGTTGAATGCATAACATAACTGTTTTACATAACTGTAAAAACATCAGTCCATATTATTTTATGGAGTTTTATGGATGAAAATGTTTGACTTAAAGCCGATAACTCAGAAAGTACTTTTTGCCTTGGAAAGTACAAACTTGGATCCTGGATGTCTAAGAAATTTTTTGAAAAATAAACTCTATCAGTCTACTTCCTTGTTTGTTGGCATCAGAACCCCTCTAGCTGACTTCAACAGGCAACGGTGTGTGAAGGTTGATTTGGGGGAACACTAAACCTCCAGGAGAACCGCCACCAGGCTGATATGAAAGAACAGACCCAGACAAGTCCACATGGCTGCTTCTAAAGAGAGAAGGACCTACCTTCATCACCACTCTCTCTGTCACAACCCCTGCCAGAAACAGGGTTCTACTTGATGTCTGCTACCTTGTTCTTCTGGCTTCTAACCAAAAGTCTCAAGCATGTGTGTCTGATCACCAAACTCACGGCTGTTAGAGCCAGTTCTGATGCACCATGCTCTCTCATGGCTCCAAGTACAATTGTGCTCCATATGGTTTTGATAGTTGCCATCTTAACCAGACAGATGTAAGATACGGCACCTGTGGGCAGTTGCTATGAACCCAGTGGTGTCACTAGAATTGGCATCACCCAGTAAGATAACTCATGATGTAAGCACCACCACCCCCAACATGGACTTCCTCCTGGACCAGCCCATACAGAATCCTCATGCTCACTCCCTTCAAGTCGATTCTGACTCATAGTGACCCTGTAGGACAGCACAGAACTGCGTCTGTGAGTTTCCAAGACTGGAAATCTCTAAGAGGTAAGAAAGTCCCATCTTTCTCCCATGCAGCAGCTGGTAGTTTCAAATTGCTGACCTGTGATAGGCAGCCCAATTTGTAACCAACCATACCACCAGGGTTCCTACAGAATCCTTGGTAATGTTATCAATTTTAATCCTAGAATATTATGTGATAAATACAGTTGTAAACGGCTTAAATTTAATAGTTCTTTGATTATAGGGACAATAACAACAAAATTGTTTGGGGAATTTTTCTACATCGAGTTACTAATTATTAGTTAAAGTATTATTAAGAACTGACCAAAACCAAAACCACGCTCACTGCCATAAAGTCAACGCTGAGCCCCGAGGCCCGCCGTGGGCTCCCGAGACTGTGCGTGTGTCTGGAAGGAAAGCCCTTCTTTCCCTGGAGCGGAGGGTGGTTTGGAACTGCCCACTATGTGGGTCACCGTCCAGCGTGTAACCACTCCACCAGCAGGGCTCCCTTAGTCACTGACAAGAAGGCTTTTCATTTTTTCTCCTCCTTTCCCTTTAAGGATAACTTCATTCTCAACAACAAAAAGTCAGTGATATCAATTCACAAATACACATTACACAAATTGCGGCTGAGACGCCAGACAATGGACAAAACCAGCAATGCGACCACGCTGCTTGTCGAGGTGACGCTGGGTGACTCAAGGCGTCGTGGTGATGGAGCGACAGTGGCGCGTTGTTGTTGGGTGCCATCGAGTTGGTCTGACCCCTACCACCCTGTGCACCACCCTACCAAATGCCGCCTAGTCCTGCGTAATGGTCACAGCGGTTCCTATCCTGAGCTCATTCCTGCAGCCACTTGTCAATCCTTCTCGTCGAGGGCCTTCCTCTTCTTCGCTGCCCCTCCACTGCGATTTTGCAGCTGTTTCTCTGGCCGTAAGGCGTGCCCCATCAGCAAATGCGGATGCCGAAGGCTCCACGTCCACAGGCTTTCCCCACTCGTGTCACCATGGTCGATTCCATTCCCAGAAAGCAACTCCCCTCGGTCACACGTCGAGGGCCCTCCAACTCATCAGGCCTTCAATGCCTTGAAGCTCGGCATAACGTTTTCTGCAGCGTCCTCTGAAGTGGGGAGCCAGGTCCTTCTTTGTCTGGACCTCTGCTGAAACCTGTTCACTTTGAGTGAGCCTGCTGGCATCTGAAATACCAGTGACATAGCTTCCAGCATCACAGCCACACGCAAGCCACCACAGCACGAGACAAACTGACAGGCAAGCCATGGAGAGCATATTAGAAGAGTTCAGATGTAAATTACAGTTTTCAGTTTGTAGGGCTATTGATACTTGTCAGCTGCACTTAGCACAATGTTTTGTGGTCAAAACCATAGGGATACTTGTATTTAAAAAATAATAAACGGCTGCTGAAACACTGTCCAACGATTTTATAGACAGTCGTTTTGGTTTCGCCCCCTCTGACTGGGCCGTCCAATGTGGTTTGCACCCTCTAGGGATGCTGCAGCAGTAACCACCGCAGTTTCTGCAGCCAGCCGTGAGGCACCAGTCATGAAGGTAAAACTAATGCTTGCACTCTCGTATTTCAGAGCCTCTCAGAGGCCAGGGGGTCCTGGTGTACTGGGTTAGGAGTTAGGCTGCTGACCTCAAAGTCAGCTCTTTGAAAACCCCAGCTGCTCTCGGGTGGAAGATGAGGTTTTCTGCCCTCAGAAAACCCACAAGGGAAGTACTGCATTGTTCTATAGGGTCGCTAATCCAAGTGTGAGATAAAGAAGAGGCAGTCAGATGTGGTAAAGAGTCACCGTCTGAGAAACCTTAAGAAGAAGTTCCACTCTGTCTTATAGTCAAAATAGACTTGATGGCAGTGGGTTGGGTTTGGGGTGAGAAACCAAGACACACTGTGATCTTTTCCTCTCCCCGAAGCACTAAGTTAGCTCAGGGCAAAGAGGCAGAGCAGTAGTGGGCAAGGCAGGCAGAGAGCTTGCTTTGCCCCCATCCAGCCCAGGCATGTGAGTGGGCATTCAGTTTCTGGTGGTTCAGGTCCAGGTGGGCCAGAGATTTGGAAAAGCAGCTCCAAGGAGGATAGCCCAACTGCATTTCACATCCCACTCCCCACCCCTTAGAGGTTCCTGCCTTTCTCCTGCTCTCCTGTTTGGGGTAATGTCAGCTGGGGGTAGGGAGGGGCACCTCAAAACCCATCTTACCATTCCTTCCCTCCCCACCTTTTAATACACCCACTCTGTCTGATTCCAAAAGGGTCTGCTCCATCAAAGTTGGGGTGACTTCCGAGGGCCCAACCAGGTGGGAGTAAGTCCTGGCAGCAACAGAGGTGGCTGTGCCCAAGGTGCCCTCGAGGGAAGCTTTTGGGCACAAGACTCCAAGCCTGCCTATAAGGCCCAGGACTGCTCTTCAGAGTGCAGTAGAAAGAGAAGAAACTGGAAGAGAAGAGGAGGAGGAGGAGG